>NC_045482.1:600000-822500 GCF_009650955.1 Corvus moneduloides
GTTAGACTTTCTGCTCCAGAGTTTCTGTGGAGGGTGACAGAACAGAAAATCGTGGAGAACAGGAAGGGGAAAAGAATGAGAAGAGACAATAAAAGGCATTGTGTTTGAAAATTCACAGTGGTAGTTCTGCTGCATAATTGTAGCTCGTGAGGTTGAATTTTCAAGGTCTGGATTCTGTTATGGAAATGAAACAAAATTGTTTTCTTCCTGAGTCTTTGCAAAATCGCTGCTTTGAAAATTACCCGTCAGAAAAAAAAAAAAAAAGAGAAGGGAAAAAAAAAAAAGAGAATAATCGTCGTTTATTCGTACCGCCACTCGTGGAGATATTTTATTTTGTATTGTAAATATGCTGCAGTCGCCTAATTCATGGCAAATTTTTGGCTAGAGCTTAAAAGGTTTGGATTTACTCTGCCCTGCAGTCAGGCATGCCATTCAAAGCAAAAAAGGAAAAAAAAAATTATCATTTGCAAATGAAGACTGAATGGTAACAAGTAGAGACGGTGTCTGAGCCCAGCACGGGCCCAGAAGTCTTGCATTGAATCCCAGATCAGGGCAGGAAGCGCCTCAGTGCTGGTATTCCTGATACGCTCCCAATAAAGATGGTGCTGGCAGTGAATTGCTGCTTGGTTGTCTCCACAGACCCTTGGTACTGAGTATTTGCTGACTTTGGTGCAGTGTTTTAGCAATCCTATCAGCAAAACCTGTGCCAGGGCCTCTCTACCCTCACAGGGGTGAATTCCTTCCCAGTATCCCACCTCGCCCTGCCCTCTCTCCATGGGAAGCCATTCCCCCCTGCTTGTTCCCCCCCAGGTATTTTTCAGGGGGCAAACATGATGCCATAAAGTCAAAAGGAAAGGGAAAAAAAAGCCCCAAACAAATTAAAAGATCAGTAGAGTAATGTGGGACAGGTCCTGTCCTGGATTTATACTGGAGCAGGATAAAGCTGAATGATGGCTGATGGTTGGAATTCGGGAGCTGAGGGTGTCATATTTGAAATTAGGGGCTGGAAAGCTTTGAAACCAGGTTCTTTCCCTGCAAGCAGTCAAGTGTGGTTCTCTTCCTTAGGGGATGTGGTGTAGATGAGAAGGAAGGATGGGTCTGGAGGGGGGTGCAGGGCAGTTTTGGGGGGGAGAAGCTGTTTTGCCTCAGGATGGAGGATGGAGCTTGGGCAGCCATGAGTTCTCCTCAACAACGAGCGAGGTGAAGGACAGGCAGGAGAGTGAATCAGAGAATATCCAGAGCTGGAAGAAACCCACAAGGATCATTGATCCAACCCCTGGCCCTGCACAGACAGCCCAACAATCCCACCCTGTCCCTGAGAGTGTTGTCTGCACGCTCCTGGAGCTCTTGGAGTGAAGCAGCAGGAAAACAGCTTAGAGCAAATGCCTTCATCTTATAACACCTTTCAAACTCTCTCTTTCAATTAAAAATTCATTGACAGTGACTTGAAATCAAGGAGAAAAAGACTAAATTTGTTCCCAGGTGCTTCCTCGTCGGTTTATCCCAAGAAGCCTTCCCAAGGCTGACAAACCTCCTCCCTTCCGCAGCTGTCTGGTCCTAGCAGGAAAGGAAGAAAGAAAGCACAGAAGCACTGAAATCAACAGATGTGAGCTCTGATTGAAACACCACTCATTTATTTCTGCTGATCACTTGGGAATTTTGCTCAGCTTCACTCCTCTGCAGCTCACACCCCTTTCCGACATCCAACTTCCACGCGCCACGGCCTTGCCTAATCCAGGATAATCAGAAGAAGGTTTTGGAGAAAGGAGTTTAAGCTTTGAAAATCTGCAAGACCATCCCAGCACACTTGCATCCAGATTCTTCAAAGCACTCCAAAGCTTGATTTTGGGATAGCTGATAAAACGTGTTTTCTTTCCTGTGTAGCATTTTGCTGCACGCATTCTAAAAAGATCCGAAGATCTGCCTCATTTTTCTGCACGAGTTCTAAAAATATCTAAAGATCTCCATCTCTAAGAGGTGTTTGTGTTGTTGATCTTCTCCGGAGTGGGTGATTCTATTTTTGGGTGCAAGGGCTTTGATGAGAGTGTATCAACGATTTTAAACTGTGCCAGCAGAGTAAGTTCTTGCAGAGCAGAGACCACGGGAAGGACTTCCCGTGGAATGGAGATGAGGAGGAACTAATTAGCAAGTCAGAGGGAACAGAATGTGAGGATTATTTAATTGAGAGCAGGAGGAGACACGGTGGGGTGTCTTCCACTGTGAGGGAAGAGCAGAATTCCTTCACTTTGCAGGGTCTGGAGCTCTGGTACAACCTGTGTCAGCCTGTCCTGGTGCTCGATTTCTTACCTGTGTAGTTTTTCAGCTAAATTAAATGGTAGAATAATGGAAATCTTTTGTAAGGTGCTCATTTAATTCTGAGATAGCTGCACATTAGTGGATAGGAGAGTTTACAGTGTGAGTAGGAGGAATTTACAGTGTGAGTAGGAGGAATTTACACTGTGAGTAGGAGCCTCATCGTGGATATTAATTAAAAAAACCCTCGAGTTTTTGTTAAAGGAAGGAAATAATTGTAAGGAAATTGTAATTTTTTATTATGAGGAAGGAAAAACTCTTTGGGTTTCGTTGTGGACATTCCTTGTAGAAGGTTTTTTTCCTAAGTACTCAATTTCTTCCTGCAGAAATAATAGCACTGCAAATCCTCTCTGCCTTGCTCTCCTTGTTTCTTCCTGGAATGCTGCTGGCATAAGCCTGCTTTCTGCAGGGGCCTGAACGTGGCAGTGCTTGGCTCTGGCACTGCTGAATCCTGTCTGTTTTGTGGGAAAACCTGTCCCCAGCAGCCATCTGAGGGCCTGCTGGCCCCTTAGGACTCGTGAATTTGGGTGTTTTGTATTTCCGTTCCCCTGGTGCCTCACAGGGAGCGAAGAGAGCCCTCAGCAATCCTGCATGCATGGAAGGAGCCCTGAACTCGCTGCGCCCAGGCAGGAAGGGGAGCTCTTCCCTGCTGGTGTCCTGAGGCATTTTCTTCCAAAGACCAAGAAGAATGGGTTGGATTTGCTCGAAGATGGGTTAGATGTGCCCAAAGATGGGGTAGATACACTCGTGGATGGTCAGATCCAGTGACAGGAGCCCAAAGATGGACCCTCACAGAGCTTTATCGCGCTGGTCAGTGGGGAGGAGAAGCAGCTTGGTCTTCTTGCCACTTTTTGAGAGCTTTTGGAGAGACCTGCTCAGGTCAGTCCCCTCCCCTGCAGATTCCTGGAGCTGGCGTGTGTAACTCAAACTCCATCATGCTTCTGTTCCCCTGTTACTGCCCAAACTTAGAGGGGTCCAGAGGAGCCCTGGGGCCACCAGTAGTCACTGTAGGGCTTTCCCACAACGCAGTGGCATTCCCCAGAGGCGTTTTGGTGTTCTCCAAGTGCTTTCTTAGGTTATTGTGGCTTCCGAAGCATCCTGAGGGTGGATGCTCCCAGAAACCATCCATGATCACAGAGCTGGAATCATTTCCAGTCATGGCTTCAGCCTGGCTGGGAAGGAGGTGGATCAGTCCTCTGTGGGGCCACTTGTGTCTCCTCACGGCTCAGTGAGCCAGACACAACAAACAATCCCTTTCTTCCCATCTCTGCCTTTTGCCATTGTTTTCACAAGTACACTCAGGGCAGACTAAAATGTGAAGAACAGCTGGTGATCCTTCCCGGTGAGGAATGTCCCATTTATCTGGGACATGGTCTGCAATAACAACAGCACGGGCATGCCTGCGGGGTGCCTTGCCTTGCCCATGGCCTGTCTGCACATTTTCGGGGGGGAAGTAGGGTGGTTCTGTCAGCTATTCGGCGTTGAAGCAAATCTGTGTAGTCAGCACTGGTACTGAAGGTTGGGTGAGCTTGTGGTTGCCCTGGGAAGCTGCTGTCAGTCCTGGGCTGTTGTCTTTTAAATGCCCATCACTGAACATCCTTCTTTATTTTTCTTAGTTTTAAAGAATCGCTGAATTATTTCGTAGACCTTTCCATTTCGTCTGGGATTGGTTTCTTGCAGAAGTTAAAGAGAAGTGCTGGTCCCATGGTCACAGAGCCGTAGAATCACGGAATGGTTTGGTTGGAAGGGATCTGAGAGAACATCTCATTCCATCCCCTGCTGTGGGCAGGGACACCTTCCACTGTCCCAGGCTGCTCCAGCCTGGCCTTGGGCACTTCTGGGGATCCAGGGGCAGCCACAGCTGCTCTGGGCACCCTGTGCCAGGGCCTGCCCACCCTCACAGGGAGGAATTCCTTCCCAATATCCAAAATAAACCCATTCCCTTTCAGTTTAAATCCATTCCCCTTGTGCTGTCGCTCCATGTGAGCGATGTCTTTATCAAACAGGGGTTAACCTCTCGGTTCCTGGCTGCCCTCCCTGCTCCTCACCTGGTTCCTGTGTGTCCCCCCCAGGTCGACAGTGACACCATTTGGAACGAGGTGCACTCGTCCGGCGCCGCTCGCCTGGCCGTGGGCTGTGTCATCGAGCTGGTGTTCAAGGTGGCCACGGGAGAACTGAAGGTATGAAAACA
This sequence comes from Corvus moneduloides, assembly GCF_009650955.1. Classification (NCBI taxonomy): domain Eukaryota; kingdom Metazoa; phylum Chordata; class Aves; order Passeriformes; family Corvidae; genus Corvus; species Corvus moneduloides. The sequence goes on from NC_045482.1 coordinate 604,505, forward strand.
ACCCTCAGCTGTGCTCTGTGCAGGGCTCTGCTCGGGGCTGTGCCATGTCCAGCACCTTTTCCCCCCTCCACAACGAGGGAAAGCGTCACCCAGCACCATGGCCTTGTGAGGAATCCATCAGCAGCAACTCCAGAGTTCCCAAGCAGGATTAAGGCTTCTGGCTGCAATCCCTGCATCCATCCTTGTCCCTCTGACCTTTTCCTTCCCTTATTTTTTGTGTGCAGAATGGGTTTGCTGTTGTCCGGCCCCCGGGTCACCACGCGGAGGAGAGCACACCCATGTGAGTATCTCTGCTCCAGTGCTCCTTCCATGGGGGATCCGGAGCTGGAAATTCCAAAGGAGTTCCGTTCGGTTATGGCTATGCAATTCCTGTTTGTTGCTTGATGAGATGTATGGTACTCAAAGCTTCCCAAATTCTCTGGAGCAGGGTAAGATCCTGCTCAGTGCTTTCAGGGGGATGTTTTCTAGCAGGAATCAGCATTGCAGCCTCTTCTTGCAGTGGGTTTGGGCAAGAGTGGGACATTCCCTGTTTCCCTAGAGCCTGCTGCTGGAATTCAGCACTTCCAGTGGGAAATGGATCTGCTGGAAGCTGTCCCTACCCGTGGTAGGGGGTTGGAACGAGATGAGCTTTAAGGTCCCTTCCAACCCAAACCATTTCATGATTCCAGGGAGGAAAGAAGAGCGAGAGCAGAAGGAATTCCTTCCTCCTGCGTTCCAGCTAGGTGATGGATGCACTGGGACCATGGGAATCTGTAATTAACACCTCTCTTTTCCTCTTGTCTCCCCTCTCCAGGGGTTTCTGCTATTTTAACTCGGTGGCAATTGCAGCCAAGCTGCTCCAGCAAAGGCTCAACGTGAGCAAGATCCTCATAGTGGACTGGGTGAGTCAATGCCCCTTTCTTTCCCTTTGGGAGAGCAGGTGGAAATTGTTCTGGGTGGGTTTCTTCTAGCAAGGGCAAACGTTGTAAGTCAGTGAAGAACTTGTTGCCTGTGGTCTGCAAGCCAAAATTTGGGGGTTTAACTGAGTAAAAGTGTTTTAATCAGCGAAAAAGTTCTTAAGGGGACCACGATTTTCAAATAAAAAGAAAGGGCTTCTTTGGGATTCTGCTGTGGCAATGTATAGATGTTTATTTTTTAATAGATTTGTGTGGCTGGGAAGGCATTGGAGCAACTGAATATCAGCCAAGAGTTTTGGTTCTGTTGCCACGAATCGCCCACAGGTTAAACTCACAAGTTAAAATGGATTTATTTTTCCTTTTGGACCTACTGGGTGGACATTTTCTTCCTCACTTCCCACCTGTTTTTCATGTCAGGGAGGGGCATTTTGAATACCTGTCCTGTCACAGGCTGTGTCTGTGCACCACACAGCAGCTCAATAGGGGATCTCTCATGGGTCGTGCTGTTTAACCTGGGCCCAGCAGAGCTTTATTTGTACCAGTGCTCACCCCACAGACTGACTAAAGATTGGGGCACCAAATATCCCACTATCCTGGTGTCTCCATCCCCCAAGACTGGTGTGAATCCAGTTCTTTCCATCCAGGTGAATTGCCCCTGTCTCAGTTTGGCAGACACTTAGGACTGTGTTCATAAACAAGGAGTGTAACCTGAAGCCGGGTGTGCAAAGCGGGTTATTCCCATTCCGCAGAAACTGCTTCAGCCGGGTTGGAGAAAACCAAGCACAACAGCAAGGAAAACCCCTCCAAATCCCAAACTGCTGCCTTTAATCCATGTTTTACTGAGGGATTAACCTCCCTCCTGTGATCCTCCCGTCCCTGCAGGATGTCCACCACGGGAATGGTACTCAGCAGGCCTTCTACAACGATCCCAATGTTCTCTATATCTCACTACATCGCTACGACGACGGCAACTTCTTCCCAGGCAGCGGTGCTCCCGACGAGGTGAGCACATGGGTCCCAGAATCCTGGGGAACCCCTGCCAGACTTGGAGAGAGCTCTTCCCACCTCATAGGGGTCCTCTGGGTTTGTGTGTTGCCATCCAAGGCCGCGCCACGTCCGTGTGATCCAGCAGCCGCGGGCACTGTGTCCCGGCCGGAGCTGGCAGGACAGCTTGGCTAACTAGCAGCAAATGAGTCACTGCAATTAAGCTCTCCAGCCCTTGTGGGACAACCTGTTCCAGCTGTCCCAGCACTCCGTGTCCCGTTCAGGATTTCCCCTCCCTCGGCAGAAGTTGTTTCTTAGATGCAGAAGGAACAGATTGTCCATGGCTGCACCGCCCGCAGTCGGTTTTTCTGGCACAGCCATGGAGCCTGTCCACCCCCCCTTCTCCACCTCCCCTTCTCCACCTCCCCTTCTCCACCTCCCCTTCTCCACCTCCCCTTCTTTCTCCTGGCCCTGCCCAGGCATCACTCACCACCACCACCACAGCATCACCTCCACCCCAGGTTTGTGGGATTTGAGGACCGGTCATGGATGCTGCTGGAGCAAATCCACCTTTCCTGGTGGTGTCCTCAGAGCCTACAGCAGGAGGGCTGGGCCACTGAAGCCGGGAGCTGAGCTCTGGATGGATGCATCCTTCCTCTCCCTCTGGGCTGGCAGGAAATGTGGTCCTTCAGAGTGATTTAGCAAAGGGAAATTTTATGGAATACACAGAGTGCTCTGAGACACTCCAGGTGACACCTGAGAACTTCTTCCCCTGTCAGTTTTGCATTTTCTGTTTGAGAAAACCTCAGTGTTTCCATTTCAACCTCTAAAGAAACTTAAATGTGACGTGGTGCCACTCCATCACTGTTGTAGTGAAGGAACAGCCCTTTGTATCAGCCTTAATTCCTGCTTTTTAGTAATCTGGTTTACTAAAAGAGTAAGATGTGTTTTTAGATGTGTTGTTTTAGACCAAATAAAAGGAAGGATACAAAATAAGTTTGATTTGAGCCAACAGTGAATAAATAACCCACTGTGGACAGATGAACACCCACCCCTGTGCCTTCCTAGCAAAAATATTTGCACCAGTACAAGGAATAATTTGCAATGAAAGCCATGCAGTTTTATGCAGCTGTGCAACACATTCATTTTCACTTCTTAATTCTCTATTTTCATATGCAAAGACCTTCTTGGCAAAAAAACAAAAAAAAAATCGCTGGAAACACCTGGTTTATTTTTCAGTTTTCCCTCCCTCTCAGGTGGTTGCAGGCAGGGCAGATGGGGACATTTGCAGTACAAGCAAGGAGAGGGATACATTTACATCTCCCACCCACGTGTCCCTCAAGCAGCCAAAATCCCTTCTCTGTGAATTCTATTTTCCTCCAGCAGAGGGGGAGCTCACTCTGATTAAAATATGCTTTTTCCCTCAGTTGCAACTGTAGTGAAATATAAGATGTGCTCCTGAATCAAGCTGAAAATGAATTATGAAAAGGTATTACATGCAGCACTCTGCTGCAAAAATATCAAGAGGGTCCAGTTGATGATGGGGGTTTTTTTTGGGTGAGCAGCAGTCAAACACCACTGGTCCTCAGCTCCCATAAAGCTCTGAGCATGGAGGAGCTTTGTTCTCCCTCTTGTTTCGGGGACCAGGGAAAAATCGACCTCATTACCACCTCACTACTGAATCCAAATCCAAATTCAACTGGGGGAACATCAAGACAGCAAAGATGTGTTGCCAGAATTCGCTCATTAAGAGTCCCATTTCCCTTTTCCAGGTGGGCACAGGAGCAGGAGTTGGTTTCAATGTGAACATGGCATTTACTGGTGGCCTGGATCCGCCCATGGGAGATACGGAATATTTAACTGCTTTCAGGTACTATTGAATTTCCCCTCTCACAAATGTATTTTTCACCTCAGCTGGGTTTCTTTCTCCTCATGCCATCCTCCTTAATTTGGCTTTTGGTAAGCTTTAGATTTTAGTATTATTCACCCAAGAGAGGCCCTGGCACAGGGTGCCCAGAGCAGCTGGGGCTGCCCCTGGATCCCTGGCAGTGCCCAAGGCCGGGCTGGACATTGGGGCTTGGAGCAGCCTGGGACAGTGGGAGGTGTCCCTGCCCCTGGCAGGGGGTGGGATGGGATGGGATGGGCTTTAAGTCTCCTTCCAGCCCAAAGCATTCCATGACTTTTCTTAGACACTGTCCTGTCCCATTGTCTGCCTCCCCTGTGCCATGGCTCCAGCTGGCCTCTCCTTTAACAACCTGAGGTGCTTTTCTGTCCTCACACCAGGTTCAGTGCACCTCTTGTGCCCTAAATTCAGGCAGACACACACTTGCCAGAACATGGGGTGTGAATTTCTGGAATATCCCCTTCATGGAACAGCCCTAAATCCAGGAGCACTATTTCCTGCTCTTCCCTGTTACATCGCGTTACACTGAGCAGAAAGAGCCTTTCCTCCCTCTTCGTTCTGCCATTAAAAAGCCCTCACACAATTCAAAATGCCATCAAATCACTGCCATTTGTGTCACTGCTGGCCCAGGAAGGCAGCACTTTGCTCCAGAGTGGAGCCTGGCTGTCCCAGCAGCCACCAGGATGGATCTCTCCAACAGCCGGAGCGCCCGGAGCTGGGGGAAGCAGGGACATTTATTAAATACTGAGTTTCCAGCTCCTGGGAAAGGCACAGGGCTGCACGGTGAGGCCTTTGCCGGCCATTCCTGGGGTCTGCTTGCCTGGACACTGCAGCTATTTGGGTCACAGCCCTTATTTTGGGGAGTTTTTGGGAAGCTGAGGGATGCTCCTCCCGGAGCCTGCCCCATGTGCACACCTTCAGTTTAACCATAAGTTAAACGAGAAGCTTTTTTTTATCCCATGCCAAGTTTGGCCATGATAATACATTATCAAGTGACCTTTTTAAATCTTAACCGGCTCCTTTGAAAAACAATTTCCCCACCCCCCGAATCTTTCTATTGATTTTAATGTAAAATAACGCTTTGAAGTTTGCAATTTATGGTCCCCCGAGAGTTAGAAAGTGAAGGGAATGGGTCATATATCCTATTTTTTCCCCCCTTCTTTTCTTGCTTTAGCCCCTTGAGACAATACATGCCTTCAAGGCAGCACCTTGTTATTCCACCCCGTCGAATGCCACGTTGCATTTGCTGGGGATCAAACCGAAGATGAAGAAAAGATAAGAAAATTGGCCATAATGAACTCCAGAAGCAGGAGGCATTTTCACCATGAACTTGGAAACTCGCAGTGGAGAACTGAGCTTTAATTCAAACCAGTCCGAATGCCAAACTGTGAGGCTTTGAAGTCTGGAGAGGAATCAGTGGAAATCCTTTGAGCTAGGCAAAGATACTGATAGACTTTTTCTTTTTCTTTTTTTTTTTTTTTTTAAGCCTTAACTCTTCACACACCCGCCTGTTTTAAGGGAGAAAAGTCCTTTTTCTGTGTAAAAGGAGCAGATTTAAATAAGCAACGTGCTCCTCAATTTTTGTTGTTGCATTTCAGGATGAGCCGGTGTGTGGATTTGAGAAATGAAAATAACTGGGATAATTTCCTTCTAAAGGAGAGAAATGAGGGAATAAATAAATCCCAGTGAAACCACTCATCCCCACGCTGAAAACCTGTCTCAGTGTGGGTTTGCTCCATCCAAAAACCAGAAGGGAACTCACATCAGTGCTTTTCATCCTGTCTCCAGATACTATCTCCCCAGTCTTGCAGGCCAGTGTTGGGGTGCCCAGGCTCTCCTGACCTCTGGGTGGTCCATGATGCCAGCGAGATGTATCAGAAGTGAGAGCAAGAGTTAAAAATGTGCCTTTCCCCGCACTTTGTCCCTCATTACCTTCCTAACCTGGGGCTGAAATCACTGGCTGCCCTGGCTCCAGGGCTTTGGGGAGTTTTCTGGGAGCCTGGAGCTCCTGCACCCTGTGCTAGCAGCGGCTGTGTCGGGTCAGCTCCACATCCCAGCTCAGGCGAGCGGGCGCGGATCCCGTGCCTGAGCTCACCCCCCGAGCGTGTGGGCAATCCCAGATTTCCCAGCTCCGCCAGAAATGTGTTCAGTGTAATGGGAAGAATGCAGGGCACGTCGTTCCCAAAGTCCTGAACTCCGCAGAACGTTCCCGGTCTCTCCGCTGTTGTTCCGTTGTTACAGAAACAAACACTGTAAAATTCGGAGGGGTTTTTTTGGACCACGATGTGTCCTTCCCTAGTGTTTTACACGAGCAGAAATCCCATTTGCCTCTCTCAGTCCTCCTGCTCCGGGTGCAAACCCGGCTAAGAGACCTGCAGGAAAAACGGGAAGGCTCCGCTGGTTCCTTGTTACACAGGAACAGCAATTAGTGAAATTAAAATGTTTTACCCACAGGAGTTTCCCTCCGAATTTACTGCAAGGAAGTTTTCCTGATGATTCCAGCAGTTGTGTGGTGTCTGAGAAACTTTTCCCCTGTCCCGAGGTCTCCTCTACAGCCAGAATTCCATGTGCAGCTCGATGCCACGCTCGTTTTTATTTAAAACACCTCAACCAGAAGGAGAAGCCGGGGCTGTGCTTCCCCCTCCTCCTGCCGCTTTCAAAAAAGTTCAGGAACCAGTTTTGGGGGGATGTGGATTTTTTCCCTCGATCCATAAACCATTTCAGGAGCGGGGAGGAGGAGGAGGAGGAGATGATGATGTTTTGCCTGGAATGGTTGTTGCTGTATTTTCAATTTCATGCTCTCCCCATGCCGATTTCATCCCCAAATTCCTAATGCCTTCTGACACGGTAAATGACCATGGAGAAGCAAAGACCAGAATTTTCGGGAAGCTGGTTAGCCTGAAGAGCAGTGAACAACATTTTTAGTTTCTATATATAAAATATATAATGTGTATGAAACCATATATACATAACACATATAGAAATATATACCTGATAGATACAAAATGTAAAATAAATCAGTATGTATAAACATATGCATAATATAAATATATCCACTTAACATACATAAATACATGCATAGCATATATAAAAATACATACAAAACATAGACATGGCCAAGAGTGGGGAAAATGTCTCTGAAAAAGTGCTCAGCCTTTTAAGTTTCACCAATTTACTCGCTGCAATTGAGCATTTAAAGCCCAAAATAATCCTCTGTAGGATTGTTTCATGTGCCTGCGGTTTATTAGGCATTTAATTGGGGAATTGGCTAATGCCAGGCTAAAAATTGTTCATTCAGCCTTCTGGAAAATAGATCTAAAATTGCATTTATTTTTTTTTCCTCTCTCCCAAGCGATTGCAGAACACAATGGGGAGGTTTTGCTGGTTGCAGCCATCAGTTTGCTCTTGTGTAGAGCTGTTCAGCTCAGCTGTAACCAGGCAAATAAAAGGATTCAATTTGTTTTAAGCACGCAAAACAAGCCTCTGAAATTTGGGAAATTTCAGTTTCCTTGGTTTTTTTTTAAAAACTGTGCATGGATTGAATGAACATTCAGTGTCAGGAATATTCATCCCTCAGTGAATGACTTTACAGCCACCTCAGCCATTCCTTAAAAGACCCAGTTCCAGGCAGAGCTGCTTATCTCCTGGGTAATAACTTGAATTTCTGGCTTTTTTATAGTCTCATCAGCAGGGCAGAGCCACGGGGTTGTTTGCAGTTTAATCCTCGTTTCCTCTGGAGGGTTTGGCTTTACTGGGATGGATCTGAGCGACGGGGCTGGCTTTATCTGTGGACAAGGGAAAATTAAAAAGCAGAAAGCTGGATGAGATGTGTCCAAAATGTTGTCCACAGATGGCATCTCGGAAACACACCGGATTTCTGTCCTTTTTTTTTTTTTAACAATTAAAAAGGCAAAATGAGGGAGTGCTGGCTTTGATCCTTCTGGCTCAAGTTTTACATCCATGGAGAGCATCAAACAGAGCTGGGGCTGTGGCTTTGGAATGCCGGTGTTACTGGATTTAGGAGCAGGGCAGAAGCAGGAGCAGCCCTCGAGAGGTTGGGTGGGAGCCATGGGGAAAAGAAAAGGATTCAAGTCCGGGTTGGGATTTGGGATTTGTTTGGGTGGTCAAGGTCCCGAAAGCCTCACGGACACAGGCTGGGCCTCTTGGAGAGGGAGCCAGGGGATGTGGAACTCCTTCCTTAAACCTCTGAGGGAGCTGACAGCCACACCCAGCACATACAGCACTGCTTGTCACTGCTCCCAGCTGGAGATTGGTGCTGGAGTCACCAGTGGTGGCTGTGGGGTCACCCTGGCCTGCACAGGGAAACTCTGGACATCCTCACAGCAGCTCCTCCTGACTCCTGTCAAGGAGCAACGGATTTACCTCTGGCCAGCAGCTGCTGCTTTTTCTCTCCTCAAACTCCCCCTGACAGCGTTCAGGGTTAGCCCTGGGGCCGTGTGGCTGGGCAGCAGGAGGCCACCTCTGAGCCACTGTCACCCACAGCCACCTCCGGCCGAGGCTCACCAGCTGCCCCGCTCCTCAGGAGCCTCTGTGCTTGGCATCACTGGACACCCCTGCCAGGAGCTGGAACCAGATGCTCTTCAGGGTCCTTCCCAACCACTCTGTGCTTCCATGAGCTGTTCCATGGCCGAGAATCCCTACGGATCCCTGATCCCATGGGTTGCTCAGTGCTGATGGACCATGCCCACATGACACTGAACTGTGCCACAAATCAAGTCCTGCCGGATGGGAGAGAATTTTCTAAAAGTCCATGCAAGGAGTTTCAAAGATAAACAGAGACTTTTCCTGGAGTTTCAGTGCTTTCAGATAGTTGTTTATTAAGTCTTATCAGAGGAACAGAGCCACCAGCGTGACCCAGGTACAGCACAGAGCACAGAAAAGCAGGAGTGAAGCCTCTCTATCAAGATTTACACAGCCTTTTAAAGATATTTTAACCAATAGTTACTAAAAACGTGCATTATTTTCACTTTCCTACCAATTGTTCAGTAACACGGGCAGGAACTGCGGAGTTCTCTATCCAATCAATCCAAACTACTTTTACTGCAGAATGTGGAGTAGTAGAAGAAGGAGAAGAAGGTTTAGAGAACAGCAACAATCCTCCATTTTGATATTTTTTACTCTTATCTATTTACTACAAAGAGAAGCCCAAAACCTCTAAATTTTTCACCCTGTGACAATCTTACTCTGGGTTCCTACGCCCACACCTTGGGGGTGCAGGTTTGGTGATACCACACTTCCATTGAGATCCTAGCAGCTCCCATGGCATCATAACTTGGGGAGGGGGGGAAATAAATCTGATGATTTGGGCAGTTTTCCTTGGGTTACGAATGAAAGAGCTCAGCAGCACTTCAAAGCTCAGGGAAAATAAACCCTCGGCCGCTGCACTTGCTCTGGAATTGCTGCTTCAGGCCTTGCTGAGGGAGGTGGTTTCTCCTAAAAATGCCTGTGGCTTCCACCAAACTGTAAAGTCACCAGCCAGAACTGTGCCCTTTTGTCTTCCTGACAGAATCATCCCCCAGGGACAACATGGAGAGGGCAGTCACGTCGTTAGAGGAGAGAATTCAGATTCCTTGTTGGGATTTTGTGTGGATTAAGGGAAAATCAGATCCCTTTTTTCTTGCAGAGCTTTCTGCGTCTGCGCGCGGAGACCGGCAGCAGGGAGGCTCTGGGGTTGCTGTGGCAAACAGTTGGGGAAATAATAACACTGGGAGGTGTGAGGGGGTTTGGTTTTGGTGTCTGGGTGCCTGTCCCTGCTCCGTGGTGGCAGTGGAACGTCGGGGATGGGTTTGCTCAGTGCCTGGCAGGGGTTAATGCCCCGTTAAAAATAAACTCTGCGGAGGGCGGTGGCACGAGCTCAGCGGGATGTCACAAGCTGCTGACTCTGGCAGATGCCTCGTGGCTGTTTAATATCCTTGTGGCAAAAACTGGGAGCTTTTATGAGCGCCCCGAGAGCACTTGAGCTGTCTCAGCACGGAACAGGTCCCCCTGGGCTCTGTTTTTAGAGCATCACATAAAGACTCGACTCAATAAAGGGAGGTTCTCGTGTGTGCAAAGATATTTACAGGTCCGTGCTTTGGGATGTGGGTAAAATAACCTCAGTTCCTGCTGCAGAAAGTTATCCTGGCTGGGGGCTGTTCCTAGGATGGGGAAGTGGGAAAATTAGAGGTCAGGTTGCCCTGGGGATACGTCCAGCATTCAGTAGGTGCAGCTGCAATGGAAAAAAGCTGATTTGGGAAGTGCGTCTTGATGTGGGGAATGGGGTGTTTGCAAATGGCGGAGTTCGGAGAGACAGAAACCAGAGGGCAAAAAGGTCTTTCAGTGAGCAACCAGAGGAACAGACCCCTTGTTTCACTTAAATGCAACTTTAACAATCAACAGCATACAGATGCTGAGCAATTCATCCATTTTTCGGTGTCAGAGGAGGAGGACCTGGCATTGGGAGAGGTGGATTTGTGTGGGATATTTGCATTTAAAGCTGTTTTGCCCCATGGGACACTCCCAGCCTTTCACTGTGGGAAATGAGAAGTGCAGCAAGGGAGAAACGAATCACTTTGCAAACCTAAAGGAGATGTTTTGAAGGGGGGGCATGGAGATAATGCCTTGGAGTGAGGTTTCCCAGGTGGTTTTGCAGCCTGTGCCAGCTGCCCTCTTATTTTACCCATATTCCCATGTATATAAAGCAGGATTTGATCCCAAATGGGAAACACAAGGTGTGACAGCTCATTTCCCTGCTCCAAACACGAGGGTGTTGGTGGAGGAAATCACAGAGAGTGCGAGTGAGGAGTTCTTCCAGCCAGGCTCTCACCTTGTGGGGAAATAGATGGGCTTTGCTGCCATGGAATAAGGGTTTGGTGAGAGGGTTTAAACGTCCCTGCCTGTGTTCAGGAGCCACCCTAACGTGTGTGCCGTGGATATTCTGTGTTGCAGGACAGTAGTGATGCCCATTGCCAACGAGTTTGCCCCCGATGTTGTGCTGGTGTCATCTGGTTTCGATGCTGTGGAAGGGCACCCCACACCTCTCGGAGGATATAATCTGTCAGCAAAATGTAAGTGGGGGCTTTGCTGCTGCTGCTGCTGTCCTCAGGATTAAAGGACGGCATTCCCAGATTTCACTTTTCATGGTATTTCACTTTCCTATTTCAGATTTTCATTTCAATGGCAAAGCTTCCATCCTTTTCCTTTGAATTCTCATGGCATTTATCTCTTCATAATGCATATTCTGGCCTGGCTGAAGCCTTAATAACTTTTCTTTTTTTGAAGCATTGCTTATTTCAACTTTGAAATATTCAATATGGAATATTGTGTAATTTATTTGTAGCCACACATCTGCTGAATTAGAGAGTTCTGCTGGCTTTAATATAAAATTGCAGAAAAAGGCAATACCAGCTGTAAACACTCTCATTGCTACCAAAAGTCCATTTCTTCCTCCAGGATACCTTATTAAAATTTTGAGCTGAATATTTTTGCTCTCCACCTTTGAATTAATTACAGAGACCCACAAAAATCTCCTTTTTGCTTTGGGTCTGGGAAGTTTTTGGGAGATGCACTGAAATCACCCTCCCCCCCACCAAGGTTATGTGGAGTTTACCTGGCTCTGTTTCATTCAAATTCATCCAGAGGACAGTTTTTCTTGCAAAAAAAGGTTTTATTACTATTTTTTAAGAGTTTGCTCCAGCCAGGAAAGTTGTTCTCTACAGTGAACTTTAAAACCTCGTAAGGGAGCTGAACCTATAAACTTTATATAAGAATAAAGCGCAGTAGATTTACAAGAGACAAGTTCCTTGAGATATCCAGAAACACTTGGGAAAGGGAAGGTCTTGTTTACCTGCTGGTTGAATTTGCTGTGCTCTGCTCCTCTCACAAAACCACTTGTGGGATCAGCAGTGCGTGTTTCTCTCTGCCTGTTAATTTGTTAATTTGCCGATTCGCAAAGCGGGGAGCGGGGATGGAGGGTAGAAATTCCCCGACTTTTCCTTGGTTGGCTCTTTTTTTATTTTTTATTTAATTCTTCCTAGAGGGGGGAAGGTTGCTTTGAGGACACGTTTTTTAAATCCTGCCCGCTCGGTTCTGTTTTGTTTAAAGGGGGCAGAAATGTATTGTGTGTCATCTGATCAAAGTGCCGGGTGCCCCTGGAATTTTTATAGCGTATTATAGCCGGGAAGAGCCGTCTGCTGAGAACGAGATGTCAAACCTAAATCTCTCTGGGGCACTGCACTGCTGCTCTCCCGACCCAAACTGTGCCGACTGCCCTTCCTCCCCCGCCGCAGCTCCCAAAGCAGCGCAGAAATCCACCCCTTTCCCTGCTTCCAAAGGGAACCTTGGCTGCTGGGTTTAATTTGGGGTGCCGAGGGAGGGGTGGCAAGGGGAGGATGGTGGTGCTCTCACTGGGGAGAGCACCCCACAGCTCCATCTCAGGGCAGCCACGGCTGGAGTCGAGCGGCGAGCGCGTCGAAGCCCAACCTGGCTCGTGTTATGCGCTGAGCCCTTTCAAATCCCCGGTGGGTTTTTAATATGATGTAATTCCTCTCCCTAATTCTTTGATCCTTCGCCAGGAGCCCGATTCCAGCCACCACCTTTGCCCTTCTCCTGCATTTCCTCTGTTCCCTCGTTGCAGGCTTCGGGTACCTGACGAAGCAGCTGATGGGCCTGGCCGGGGGCCGCGTCGTGCTGGCCCTCGAGGGTGGCCACGACCTCACTGCCATCTGTGACGCCTCGGAGGCCTGTGTGTCTGCCCTGCTGGGAAACGAGGTACAGGCACCCCCAAAACCTCCTCCCCCCTGGGGTTTGGGCGTCTCATCCTCCCGTCTGCCAGGGTTCTGTCATTGTTTTGTGTCCTTCGGACACTTGGTGCTTTAAAGAGTGTTTGTTTCGTGCTTAAAAACCACCTGTGCTTTGCAGTCCCTGCGATGAGTGAAACAGCTAGGAATGGTTTTTTTGGGTTTGTTCTTGCTCCAAGTAATTTGCTTTGTGCTCTTTGAAAAACAAGCCTTTTAATTAATTTCTGAACTCGTTGTGCAAGCCTTCCCTTCTCTTTGCTCCCCTCTCTCGTCCTACAGCCCGTGCCTGCTGCATGAGGCAGCTTGCTTGGCATGGTTTGCAGTTGGATTTTTTTCCCTGCAGTTACATTTTCTGTTTTCTGCACGTTGCTGTGTGGGAAAAGCCTCGGCTGTGTCAGAGGAATTGGCCAGAAAGGTTAGGGGGGGTGGTTGCAAGATGAGAGCAAGACAGAGAAGTACAGCAAGATTTTGGGTTCTGGAGAGCTCAGGGTATTTTCCTACAGAGAAAACTTTGGATACTCCATCTTTTCCGCCTTTTCTCCCCACTTTTAGTGTCAGTGGGATGAAAGATGCTACGTCTACACATCTTTGAAATCCCTGCAGGGATGGTGACTCCACCACTGCCCTGAGCAGCCTGATTCAATGCCTGAGCACACTTCCAGTGCAGGAGTTTTCCCTAATATCCAACCTAAACCTCCTCTGGTGCAACTTGAAACCACGTTTGTGGGTACGGTTAGTTTGGGCCAAGGTGCAGCACCAGAGAAGCTGGGTCTGTCTCCAGTGGGAGCTGGTTTCTGGGGAGGGTTGTAGTTCAGTGACCACCAGGTGTCTGGGAAGGTGGAGAGGGAGCTCGGGTCTGCGTGGACGTGTGGAGCAGTTTGACTTCCAGCCTGTTGCAGAAGTGCTCTGAAAGGGGAGGCCGGAGTAGCCAGGCCAAGAGAGAAACCAGCTGGGATTCATCAGAAGCATCTGCTTCCATCATCCAGCATCCCAGCTCCCCGTGTCCAGGGAGCATCCTGCTCCTTGTGCTTGGCCAGGCAGCTCTCCTAAGGCTCTGGGCACGGGGAATGGCTCCAGCCTGCACTCAGCCCTCGGGAGGCAGCATGGAGACAGGGGGGTTCCAGTGGTGGGGCACTGGCACAGGTTTCATAGAGAAGCTGTGGCTGCCCCTGGATCCCTGGAAGTGTCCAAGGCCAGTTTGGATGAGATTTGGTTCAACCCAGGGTAGTGGAAAGTGTCCTTGCCCATGGCAGGGGGTGGGACTGGATGAGCTCTAAGGTCCCTTCCAACCCAAACCATGCTGGGATTCTGTGAGGTGTTTATTGCAGCAGCCATCTGCTTTAAGCTGTCACCACAGACAATTCCTCTGGCTCCATCCACTTCTGGGTGCAGGATGCACTTTGAAAGGGAAGCAGTGGGAATTACGCCTGGAGGATGTCATTCCTCCTGCTCAACGTGCTTCTAGGTAAATAAGTGCTTGATCCAAGCCATGGATGTGTTTGGGAGTGTGAGGGTGTGGGGAGAGCTCAACGCTCAGGGTACCTTGGGTGTTGTGAGCTGCCCGAGTGGTTTCATTGAGCAGAGGGAATATTGATCCTTAAAGGTAAAACCCACTGATTATTTCAATCACAGCTACAAGGCACTTTAGGACACCTGAACCCAGACCTGTTCTCACTTGTCCTAGGTGGGCTGTGCAGATAGGATTTGATTCCCTGGCTTACCCACACATCAGAAAGCAGGAAGCACTCGTTTTATCCAGGTCTTTCCTCGAACCTTTTGAAGGCAGGGAAGTCGGGGGGCACGGCCGCAGCTCTGTGCCGCGGCCCTTTGATGCGGTTTGATGTACGGCGTGCCGGAGGATCCCGCCTGCACACACATGGACAGGCAGCTGCGGCCAGGGCGGCCTGCAGGGAGCTGGGCTGGCTCAGGAGCCGCCCGGAGCTGCACCGGGGCCGGTAGGAAATGAGGGGAACGGTGCCAGTCCCCCGAGCGTCAGCGCAGATCAAACCTCGCGCGAGCGCAGGAGCCGCCTCCTTTCCTTTCCAACTGCCGGGAAATTGCCCCAGAGCTGGGCTGTGCAGCCGGTGGCTGCGCTGGGGAGGGGCTCAGGGCTGCCTGCACTGCTGTGGTGGCAGAACGCTGCAAAGCTCACGGGGCTTCAGTGGAAATCAGAGCTGGGTTTGGTGCCGGGAGAGACGCTCCTATGCAGTCTGAGAGAGTTTGGGTTGTCCAGCCTGGAGAAGGCTCCAGGGAGAAGTCGTCCAGTGCCCAAAGGGGCTTCAAGAGAGCTGGACAGGAACTTTGGACAAGGTCCTGAAGGGACAGGAAAAGGGGGAATGGTTTTAATCCATTTTAACCACAGAGGGCAGCATCAGGTGGGATATTGGGAAGGAATTGTTCCCTGGGGGGGTGGGGAGGCCCTGGCACAGGGTGCCCAGAGCAGCTGGGGCTGCCCCTGGATCCCAGGCAGTGTCCAAGGCCAGGTTGGACAGGGCTTGGAGCAGCCTGGGACAGTGGGAGGTGTCCCTGCCATGGCAGGGGTGGGATGGGCTCTAAGATCCCTTCCAACCCCCATCATTCCATGACTCCATGATTCTGAGGCCTGCTGATGGCAATCCAGACCAGTAAGCCACCATTCCTCTCCCATTACCCTGCAGAGCTGCTCAGTCCATCGTGGGCATCACCAGCCTCTGCCCTTCAAACAAGAAGGGAATAACAACCAGGTGCCTCATGCCCAGAGGGTTTTGCTCCCTTTTCCGCAGGCTGAGGCTGTTTGGAAGTGTTGTTTCAGGAGGAGGAGTGTGCTCTGGAATCAGGAACGTGCTTTGTCTCAGTGTCAACCAAGAGGCCTTGGAAAGCTCTTGCTTAAAGGCTCATCCAGGAATTGCTTTTGCCTTCACTTAATGTCATGCAGAAACCAGTTTGGAGCAGAACTATTTTTAGAGCGGAGAATTAATAAGAAGTGCAGTCCATAATTACTAAATCTGGAATGCAGCATCCCGTGAAGTACCTATGGAATGGCTACCATGTGCTCATAAGAGCAGTCTTGGCTGCAGCTTCTCTTGGCTTTGAGCAGAAGTTAAACTTTGCCATAGATATTTTTAACTATTGAACTCTGGCTGTTCTTTGCTGGGGAACATCCCTGGTTGGGCCTTGAGTGCTGCTTTCAGCACAGTTAACAGCGGTGGACATCTCTTGTTCTGGACAGCCCACCTTGGAGGTTTGGGATGAATTCATTCACTCGTGGAGAACCTGGGAGGGCAGAGGTGTCTCCTCTTCTTGGCTTTTTCTAAAGGAAATCAAATAAATCCTAGAACATCCTTCCAGCAGTGCTGTCAGGCCTTTCCCTGGGATGGCACAGGCACGTTCCCACTGCAAAACTGACCCGTGGAAGATGGAATGGGATGAGCTTTAATGTCCCTTCCCACCCAAACCATTCTGGGATTCAATGGTAACATTTCTCTGGTGTTCCTCTCTCTCTCCCCCCAGCTTGACCCTCTTCCAGAGAAGGTTTTCCAGCAGAGAGCAAATGCTAACGCGGTGCATTCCATGGAGAAAGTCATCGAGATCCACAGTGAGTGCAGCCCCACCGACCCAGCTGGTTCCCTGGGGGGCACCCTGTGGGCTTCTCCATCGCTCTGCCAGCTCCATGTTCCCGTTCCCTGGCGGTCACTGCACCCTGAACTGGGTTTGTGCAGCCACAAACTGGTGTTGCTGGGGATGGAGCCATGCCCAGCAAGGCTTTAGTCCTTGAGGGGGAATTACAGAATGAGAGCACGGCTTAGGTTGGGAAAGACCTTCAGGATGGTCCAGTCCAACTATTAACCCAACACTGATTAAAGCTCTCCAATCTCTGCTAAGGACAGACCGTGCTGTCATTAGAGGGTGTATTATTTCTTCAAAAGCAATTAAGTATCTCTGAATAACACCAGTCTCATTGGGTGTTGTGGCACCCATTAATTAAGAGTAGATAGGCATGGAAGTGAAACAGGCTCTCAGGCACAGGCTGGGATTCTTGGGACGTCCTGAGCAGGGCCAGGAGCTGGACTCGATGATCCCTCTAGGTCCCTTCCAAGGATATTCTATGAACGTTGCTGGAAGTTGTTGATATTTTAGGTTTATTTAGCCAAGAAAGTTAAAATCATTGTATCGAAACTTCTTTAGGAAATTCTTTCCTCTGGAGCCTTCCCTGTGGTATTCCCCAAGCAAAAGGGTGTCAAACTGCTGACATAAAAAATACATTGGAGGTTGAAGCTTGGAGGTGATCTTGGAGGTCTTTTCCAACCTTAATGCTTCTAAATACACCTTGGACTTCTTTAGTCTTCGGTGATTTGCTCACTGAAAGCACGTGGCAGGATCCACGTGATCAGTAGCTGGATCCAGATCTGGACTGCATCCTTCCCTGTCCCACAGTTTTGGTAGAGAGACACTTCCAGGCGCATTTGTCCTTAGGTCTGGAAGTTTCTGAGGGATTCGAGGTGGGAAAGGAGTTACTTTGTGAGCACCTAAGGCCCTTGGAGTGAGAGTCGGGATCAGACGAGTCTTCCCTGGGCAGTTCCGAGCCGGCGGCTGGGTTTGGGAAAGCAGGAGCAGTCATGGTGCCCTGATGGCCCTGTTGTCACCTCTCCCCCAGGCAAGTACTGGCATTCCCTGCAGCGTTTCGCCTCCACGGTGGGATATTCCCTGGTGGAGGCCCAGAAGTGTGAGAACGAGGAGGCGGAGACGGTGACGGCCATGGCATCGCTGTCGGTGGGCGTGAAGCCAGCGGAGAAGAGGTCAGTGGTTTTCCATCCATCTGTCCATCCTCACATTTCCGGCTCTGCTCAGGCACGAGGAGCCGCCTTCCTGGTTAATCCTGTCCCTTCAGCTACTGCTGCTGCGTTCCCCACATCCCCTGGCCTCTGTGGATTCCCAGAAGTCCTCCTGGGCTGCAGGAGAGCAGCAGAGCCATGAGCTCTGTGGCTGAGCCTTCTGCTCCGAGCGTGGCTTTGGACCACGAGAGGGAATTTATTTTGCTGTGGAAAATGTTAACGTTGCCCAAGTGCAAACAGATTGTCCAAAACCCCTTTGTGGTGGCAAGTTTAATTCCAGGTGAGCCAGCTGATCCGAGCTGGCGGGGTGGGAAGGTGATGGGAACATGAGGAGTGAGACTTGGCACCACACATTGTCCAACTATGTCATGCCCAACCCTCTTTTCTCTCTCCCCACCCTCTCCCACCCTGCCTGGCTGTGCAATCCCTCAGACCTGAGGACGAGCCCATGGAAGAGGAGCCTCCCCTGTAGCATCCACCTTCGAGCTGGAGTTCTCCTGTCTGTTCGTCTTCGTCTTGAAGCTCTGCCAAGAAGCTTTCTCTTGTTACTCCTGCGTCCTGTCGCGGTTATTTCCCGAACACGGAAGGACAGCCAGGTGTAAAGCAAAGCAAGCGACACAAAAATCAAATCTCTCCGCATCTTTGAGTCTCTTTTTGCCGAAAAACCGCTGGTGAAGAGCAGCAAAGGACTGACACGTTGGGCACTCTTCCTCTGGTCCTCACCGGGAGCGGAAAGAGGAACGACGCCCGGGAAGTCTTTGGCAGAGTTGCCAAACAAAAACAAACAAACAAACAAACAAAACACGAGAATAATAAAGAAATCAAAGATTCAGCAACACAAATCAAACAAACCTTAACGTAAAACTGGTGCTTACAAAGTTGATCACCCACAACTGAGCAATCTCCGCTTGAACCACTCGACCCATCGTGTACTTTCATTTCTTGGATATTTGGAAATGGCTCTTGCCTGCCTGTGAGTCAACGACAGCTCTTGTCGGAACGGGAACGTTGGGAGATGATGGTGAATTTTTAACGGGGAGGGACAGGGAACAAGGGACTCATCTGACACCTAAAGGAAAGGGAAGGAGAAGGGGGGGGAACGGTAGCCCGGATGGAGTCGGCTTTATTGTCTCCAAAGCCATCTGAAGATGAGTTTGTGCCTTTTTTTTTAATTGATGGATTTGGTGCAGCTGGATTTTCTGAAGTTTGAGGAACAATGCCTTAAGTAAAAATTAATTTAAAAATAAAAAACAACAAAACACACACACACAAAAAAAAAAAAAAAGGAAAAAAAAAGGAAAAAAAAATAGAAAAATAAACCACAAAGAACACAGCAGTTCCTGAATATTTTTCCTCTGGTTGGGAAAGCCAAGGACTGCCATCAGGAAGGAAGACTTTTTGGCTTGTGCTGGCATGATGGTGGGAAGCAGGCATCAGCTGAACAGAGCGTCTCCAAAAACTGTCGACAAGTTTGGATTTGTTTTGTTTTCTTTCATTGCTGTTTCAGAGAAAAAAAAAAAAGGAAAAAAGGAAAAAAAAAAAAGGAAAAAAAAAAATTAAGGTAGTTGCCAAAAAAAGTGGCAAATACTGTTGGGTCTTTGAAATTCAACCATTTTTAACAACCAATTTTCAAATGTTTTCTCTCTCTTCTACATTATCTAGTAATTGAACTTATCAATTTGGTTGTCGAAGCATGTATTAGACACAAATGCAGGTTTTAAGACTGGAATGCTTTTTATGAAAAGCAACTAGCATGAGATATTGCTTAAATTGTTAGGTATAAATATATATGTGTGTATAATGTATATTCCAAATGTATTCCAAGCTTAGAAACCGGATTCCTATGAATTATTGA
Organism: Corvus moneduloides; assembly: GCF_009650955.1. Lineage (NCBI taxonomy): Eukaryota > Metazoa > Chordata > Aves > Passeriformes > Corvidae > Corvus > Corvus moneduloides. The sequence continues at coordinate 623,752 of NC_045482.1, forward strand.
GAAAAATATTTATGATGCATTTATAGAAAACCAGAAAAAACTATATGTAATAAATGCATACTCTAACAGTAGCCATTGGAAGCTCCCTAGGGACAGATTTGGGAATTGGAACGTCAAAGGTGCTTTTGGAAAAGGATCCAGGTTGAAACTCGAGGACTTTTCAGGCGACAGGTTGGGAAGTTTTTCAGAAAGCCAACACTTTAGCCACTGGGCAACTACCCTAAACATTTGTATTTTAATTTAAGGTTTTTAGTTGTGATCCTTTTCTAACAAAAACAAGAAAAAAAAGAGTTTTTTATAGCAAAGACGCTGAATTTGCTGTTAATTTTTATATGGATATTTCCTGAAACCCTCCGGAAGCCTTGTTTGTGTGACTCTGACATTTCTTTTCCATTTGGCAGGTTTCCTTTCCGAACGGCAATAGCATCTAAACCTTTCTTCCTCCCTCTTTTCTTGCTTGTACATGGATTTTCCTTTTTTTTTTTTATTTTCCTTAATTTTTTTTTTTTTTTAATTTTTTAATTTTCCGTATGATTTTCTCTCCTTTTTCCTCAACTCTTTTGTACAGTGAGCAGCTTTCTGCAGGTGTAAGGAACTGTGGGCAGACCGACAGAGTTTATTTTTTTCTGGGAAAGGGGGCGGTTTTTTACCGAGGAGGAGGAGGAGGGACCGTGATGGGCTCTTTTGTGTGCCGATTCCCACTGTATATTTCCTCAGCTCTCTTGTCGTAGCTCTGTAAAGAAAATAAGGAATTTTCTTACCTGGTAGCACTCGGTGGACGATGCCTTTGTCCGGCCGTGGCTCCTGGCGCTGCCTGCCCTCGGCAAGGCCCGTTGGACACTCCGGGACCGCTGGCGTTTTCTCTCCGCCGGACACGCCCGCAAACTCCCCACCTCCTCTCTCCCTCTTTTTCTCTCCTCTTCTTCTTCTTCTTCCCGGCGCTGGGAGGGGTTTTGGAGGTCTTTTTTTTCTGCCCCCCACCCCGAGGAGGTCGTTGCCTCCCGGGAAGGCCGCGAGCCCTGCCACGGAGAGCGGAGCGTCTTGGGTGCCCGCTCCCAGCAGTGTAGGACAGCACGTCCCTCTTCCCAGCGCAGCTTCCCCCTAACCACCCTGCTTTCATCCTCTTCCCACGGTGACTGGCGGGGCCGCTTCCAGTAACTTCTCTTCTTTCCAGTTCTCGAAGCAGCTGCTTTCATTCCGTTCAGGACTCGCTGGCAGGAGGAATCGAGAGCGTAACCCCACGCGTGAGCGAATGCAGGAGGCTTTTGTTTCCTTCCTCGATTTCTAGCGCAGTTTCAAAACCAGACACTACAGTATTTGAGTTGTGCAGACCCAAGTACATCCTAGAACCCCAAAAGCCCCGGTTGCAAGGCTCGTCCTCAGCATATCCTAACCCTCCCCCCCCCCATCCTGGGGATATTGTGGTTTGGGGTCTTTGTCCATCCGACCACGCTGCTGCTGTGATCCCAAATCCATCCGGCTGCCGAACCTGGTGACTGGCGTGGGGTTTTGCTCCCTGTGCCGTGGGCAGTGCCCCTGTTTACACCTCCCTTTGTGTTGTCAGCTCTTCCCCGGAAGGTTTTTGACATTTCTCCTCCCGGTTCGTGGCAAAGCTTTTTCCTTCCTTTTTGCGTTCCCGGGAGCCACCGGCCACCGGCCACCGGCCGACCGTGCTGAGCTGGTTCCTTTGGAAAATCCGGAGGAGCTTGTCGGGATGCCACCTTCCTTCCTTCCTTCCTTTCCATCCTTGACCTCAGCTTTTTTGCCGGGGTGGAAAGATTTTTCCCGAGCCGTCAGAGCTCGTCTCCTCCAGACTCCCGGCGACGTGGATTTTGTTTCGCAGCATCCCCCTCTTCCCTGGGAACGCTCTGCCCTGGGGCGTGACCTTCCCTGGGGATGCTCTTCCCTGGGGATGCTTTCTGGGGCCGGCGCAGGCACAGAGAGAGGGGAGGGAGCCGTCGTTTTGAGGCTCTCCAGGGGTTTTTTCACCTTTTTGAGCCATTAAAGCTTCTTCATTTCAGATGACTTTGCCACGGGGCGGCCGTGCCAGCGGGGCGGGAGCCCGGGATGCTCCCGCACCCAGCACGTGCTGCCCAGGGCATCCTTTGTACCTGCTTGGGAAGAACAGGAACATCTTTCAGTCCTCTTTACAGTGAAGTGAGGCCCAGTTTGCAGTACACAAGTAACCATTGGGGGGGGGGGGGGTTTGTTGGGGTTTTTTTTTGGGGGGGGGTTTTGTTGGTTTGGTTTTTTTTTTTTGTTGTTACTTTCGATACAAAACATTCCTTTTTTTATTAGTGACGGTCATGTATTCATTCCATTCTTCCTTTTGTAAACTTTTTTGGGCCCACGTTCTTTTACGGGCATTGATATATATAAATATATATATATAAATATATATGAATATATTTTTTTAAGTTTCCTACACCTTGAGGTTGCATGGTCTGTAAGGTTGGCATGTCTTTATATTGTATACAGATTTTGCACGCCAAACTGGCAGCTTTGAAAACAATAACAAGAAAAAAAACAAAAACAAAAACAAACAAAAAAAATTATAAGAGGTGGTTTGGGGGTTTTTTTGGGTTGGTTTTTGTTTTGTTTTGTTTTTATATTGGTTTTTTTTTTCCTCTCGTGGCATTTGCGGAGACTAAAGGTTGGGATGTTGTTGTCACACACACACACACTCACCCACGCAGCGACACACAAAGGAAGGAGAGTGGGAATTCTTTTTATTTTTTTTTGGAGTCTTACTGAACTTAATAAGAAGAAATTGTGCTTTTTATTGTTAAAAAGAGTAAATAAAGGAAAAAAAAAGGACTACTTAAACATTTCTCATTTTAAGAAGAAAAGAAAAAAACTAAGACGTTTATCTAGCACTTGTGACTTACCAATAATAGAGTTTATTGTATTTATGTGGAAACAGTGTTTTTAGGGAAACTACGCCGAACACACCAAGTAAACTGCCTGTGTCATTATTATTATTATTATTATTATTATTGTTATTATTATTATTTCCCTTTGGGTTGGTGTTTTTGCTTTGATTTCTCGGCTGGGTGGGGAGGTTGGATGCATCCCTTGTGTCAACACACGGAGTCGTTCATTCCGAGGAGCCGGACGGACGGACGGACAGGGAGGACTTTAAGGAGTTAACTCTTCAGCACAGCTGCGTTAACTTTTTCAAGAAATTACTTTTACATGATGTATTATTGCTCGGTTTCACTTTAAGCAGTCGTGTACTGTGCAACACTGTGGTTTAAAAACGAGACTTTACAGCAAAAGGCAAAACGTGTTTCTTCATTGTCACGAAGTTGGGCTCGTTCTCAGCTCATCTTCACTTTGTCTTTGATATTGATGATGAAAAAAGAAAAAAAAAGGTATCCTATTGAAAGAAAATAAATTAACACTTTTTCTGTGCTCCATAGTGGAGGCGCTATTTTCCAATTTATGAGGATGACAAACTTATATATATAATATATATATAAAAGTGGGGGCGGGGAGGGGGGGGGAAGGGGTTGAAACATTATTCACCCGAGAGCTTATTACAGATATGTAGTATCAAAAAGTTGTAACTATATTATATTCTACTTTATACCTATACATGCTCAGTATGACGTCACCATTGGTAGCAGCTACCGGTTTACGCTGTAATTTAGACACAATTTCACTCTTATTGTATGGACCCTACTTTCAGTGATGGTAGCATTCTTTGTGCTCGATTTCCCGATGGTCCTTTCTTTTAAATCGGTGGAGTTGGAATATTTTTTCTCATTCTTGTTTTTTCTTTCTTTGGTTTTCTTTTGTTTTTATTTCATTTTCCTCTTTTTATTTCGTTTTACCTTTTTTTTCTTTTTTTTTTTTTTTTACTGGCCAATGGTGTCTTTCTCTGACAGTACCGACTTCAATTTCAACTTTATTAGGAGTCCAGTATTTTGTACCACATTATGACAACTTGTTATTCTTGTGGTGTAAATAAAAGAAAAAAGTTAATTATAGTACCACCCAGGTTTCTGCTGCTGATCTTCTTTCCTTCCTTTTCTGGAATGGGACGTTTCATCTGCTGGGTTCTTGGTGTCCTGGAGGGGGGTCTCGGTGCCAGAGTGGCTTTTTTGAGCAAAATACACCCGTGTCTACCTCGGGGTGTTCGTGGAAAAGTTCCCAGAGCTTCCCAGTTCCTTGTGGCTCCCAGGTGCGTGTTGAAAAGTGCCTGCAAAACAAAAATTGAGTTTCCAGGTGAAGCAGCTCCACCTTTATACCTTTCATGGCCTTTTTCAGAGTGTTTTCCCTCTAATTGGCTTCCTGGTTGTCCCTGGAGCCCCCTGAACCCTCCAAAATCCAGCTGCCCCATGTGCATCGCCTGGAATTGTCCTCTGCTCGCGGGGGAAGAGGCCACACTCCAGTTCTGGGCTCCTTCCAGTGACTCCCAGGAGAAGCAGCCAGGTTGGTGTTCACGGGCTCTGCAGGGCTCCTCGTGGGAGGGGCAGGGGGGAACTCGCAGGGAGAACTTGGGATCATCACAATTCCCTCAGCAGTGAAGCTGCTTCAGCACGATTCATGGGAATCATGGAATGGTTTGGGTTGGAAGGATCCAGGATGTCCCATCCCATCCCGTCCCATCCCATCCCATCCCATCCCACCCCCTGCCATGGGCAGGGACACCTCCCACTGTCCCAGGCTGCTCCCAGCCCCAATGTCCAGCCCAGCCTTGGGCACTGCCAGGGATCCAGGGGCAGCCCCAGCTGCTCTGGGCACCCTGTGCCAGGGCCTGCCCACCCTCCCAGGGAAGGATTCCTTCCCAATATCCCATCCAGCCCTGCCCTCTGGCAGTGGGAAGCCATTCCCTGTGTCCTGTCCTTCCATCCCAAGTCCCTCTGCAGCTCTCCTGGAGCCCCCTTAGGCTCTGAGGTCTCCCTGGAGCCTGTATTTGTGGCAGATGTGGGTGTGGTGATTGTTTTAGGACCATGATCTGGGGCTTCCTCCAAGCCTGGCTGGGAGGGCACCTGCAGCTCCCTTGAGCAGAGCCAGGGGGGCTCCTCTGGGCAGAAGGCTGGGAAGGGGCTCGCGGGAGCTGGGGGAGCTCCTTTCTGGGAGTGAAATCCCACTGCTGGGTGATCCAGCTGAGGCAGAGGCCTGGTTTTGAGGGGTGGGGGCTGTTTCAGACATGATCCCAGTCCCTGTGCCAGGCATAATCTCACCTGGAATGCTCTGAGCTCACTGTGGGCACAGGGACACAAACCTGAGGGGAGGGAGGGTTGAACTCGATGCTATGGCACCTGCTGCTTTAGCCATGGGGATTTTTACAGCCAGAAATCTGTTAATCCCAAGGAAAACAGCATCGTCCTGCAATGAATGTGATCCAACGCCATTCTGAGGTGGTTCCCTCTTGGCTCCTCCGATGTGTGCCCGTGGCTGGGTGTGAGGGATGGATGCCTGGCCTGGCACTGGGGTGAGTGATGCCCCACACCCTTCCCAGGGTTCTCCCAGGGTTTCATTTTCTTCATTTCACTTGTTTTCCTAATATTTTTAAAGGAGGAAGAGGCAGCTTCTCCCTCTGGGCAGCAAGTCAAGGCTCTGTGCTTTAGATGGATGTCTGTGGCAGTGGGAGCCCTGCAGGGGGAAGAGCAGGGTCCAATATTAAATGTACAACCCGAGCACACGGTGGGCAGGAGTTCAGTCTGTGCCAGCAAAATGTCCTGGATTTATGATGGGATTTGGATCTGTGTGGAGTGGAAACTTTTTCCTAAAAAGTGCTGGTGCACGGTTCATCTCTTAGGGGGTTCTCTGAAGCTCTCTGAGGGACCTGGGAACTCATTTGTTTCCCCTGCCTGGATCTGATGTGTCGGTGTCACTGCAACTTTGTCTCTGCAAAGTTGTCCTGGGATAGAGAAAATGCTTGGAAAAATAGCATGTGGGGTGAAATTCCAGGGGACGTCAAAGGGACTGGGAGTTCCTGGCAGGGAGAGGCTGGGAAGTGCTTCCCACTGCTTCCCTGGAGGAAAAACCTGTGATAATTGATGGAAAGGTGCAGTAACAGGGTCACGTCCAGGAATTTAAGAGCTTTCTGTCTGGGTATGGGAGGAAAAGCCAAAGCTGGCCCAAGGAAGGAGAAAGTTCATGACAAGAGGGACACGGAGGGGCTGGAGCGTGTCCAGAGAAGGGAACAGAGCTGGGAAAGGGGCTCAGCCTGGAGCAAAGGAGGCTCAGGGGGGACCTTGTGGCTCTGCACAAGTCCCTGACAGGAGGGGGCAGCCGGGGGGGAAATCGGGCTCTGCTCCCAGGGAACAGGGACAGGAGGAGAGGGAACGGCCTCAAATTGCACCAGGCGAGGAATTAGGGAAAATGTCTTCCCTGAAATGGTGGCCAGACCTTGGAATGGGCTGTCCAGGGCAGCCACCACCCCTGGAAGGGTTCCAAAAGCGGGCAGGTTGTAGCCAGGCCCTCACTCACTCCCTGCAGCAGGATGGGAGAGGAAAGGAGAGGAGAGGGAGAAGTGAGAAAGCTCGTGGGTCAGATGAGGACGGGTTAGAAAGTGCAAGGGCCGGGGGGTCGAGCAGGAAGAAAAATCCAAGGGAAGGGCTGGCAAACCATCCCTGAATGGAAAGCGGCTGCTGCAGGAGCTGCTCAGAGAACAAACCTCTGGAGGCACCTGAAATCCAGGGCTCCCCAGCAGGGCTGTTCGCAGAGCAGGAGAGGATGAGTTTTCAGGACTGTGGGAGTGCTAAAAACGCAGCTCCCCGGGCTGTGGGGAAGGCACAGTCTGCCTTTTTTCCAGCAGCACAAGCTGGCAAAGCCAATTCCTGCTGAGGATGGGGAATAGATTCCCGTTTCACAGCTGTGCTAATGGAAGGCCTCAGCAGGAACAGAGCAAATGCCGCACTAATTACGGGCTCTGAGGGAAAGGATCCTGCCTGGGGGACACACAGAGGTGTCTTCTGGATGGCCACGAGGGAAGAGCAAACCTCTGCCCACGTTTACAGCAAATTGAATGATTCAGTGGCAGAGGGAAATGTTTTGGGCCAGGCCTTGAGGGAAGGTGGTGGCGCAGGCTGCTCTCTCCAGGGCTTCTCTGCCTGGCCAAGCTGCTGCTCCTTGGAAGGGAGTGTAGGAGGTTGAAACAAAAGCACCCCAAAATCTCACTCCTGCACAGCAAAAGTGGGGAAAACACTTCCTGTGTAGGTTGGATCGCACAGCCGGAGCATCAGTGTGCACCAGCCACAGACAGGTGCCCTTTATCTGATTTATTACCCGTCTTCTGAGCCTTTTGCATCTATTTTTTTTATCAATTCATTCCCCTGCCCCAAGGAGGAAGGTTTGGAATCACAGAATCACAGAAAGGGACTTTAAAGATCATCTTGTTCCACCCCCCGCCATGGCCAGGGACTCCAAATTCAGTGCAATTAAAGAGGGGAAAAAAAAGGCTTTTTACTGTATTTAGGAGGATGAGGGTGCAGACAGAACTGTGCATTTGTGCTGTATCAAGGCACAATTATCCAATGGTCACCAGCTTCAGAGCGCCTGCAGGAACAAGAAACCTGTTTTCCATTAAATCAGGCAGGAGACGGGGAGCAATTCCTGGGCTTTAAAGGTGATTAAATACCCAGAGTCCTCGAGCGAGCTTTCAGAATTTCACTCTTCAATTACAGGTTCGAGTTTGAAAGGGGGGGGAAAAAAAAAATTAAAGAAAAAAGAAGAATTCCCTCCTTCCCCACCAGCACAGAGCAATTCCTGCAATCCTCCCCCAATCCCCGTGGATAACGCAGCCAGCCCAGGCTTAGCAGCTGCCTTTGAGCCGGCTGGGTTCAGCCGCTGGTGAGCGGCAGGAATTTCTGGAGCCCGTTTATCCAGGAGGAGGTCCCGGCCCCCAGCCCAGCCCAGCCCAGCCCAGCCCAGCCCTGCCCAGCCCAGCCCAGCCCAGCCCAGCCCTGCCCAGCCCAGCCCAGCCCAGCCCTGCCCAGCCCAGCCCGGCCCTGCCCAGCCCAGCCCAGCCCAGCCCTGCCCAGCCCAGCCCAGCCCAGCCCAGCCCAGCCCTGCCCAGCCCTGCCCAGCCCAGCCCTGCCCAGCCCGGCCCTGCCCAGCCCAGCCCAGCCCAGCCCAGCCCAGCCCTGCCCAGCCCAGCCCAGCCCAGCCCAGCCCAGCCCAGCCCAGCCCAGCCCTGCCCAGCCCTGCCCAGCCCAGCCCAGCCCGGCCCTGCCCAGCCCAGCCCAGCCCGGCCCTGCCCAGCCCAGCCCAGCCCTGCCCAGCCCAGCCCAGCCCAGCCCAGCCCAGCCCGGCCCTGCCCAGCCCAGCCCAGCCCTGCCCAGCCCAGCCCAGCCCGGCCCTGCCCAGCCCAGCCCAGCCCTGCCCAGCCCTGCCCAGCCCAGCCCAGCCCGGCCCTGCCCAGCCCAGCCCAGCCCTGCCCAGCCCTGCCCAGCCCAGCCCAGCCCGGCCCTGCCCAGCCCAGCCCAGCCCGGCCCAGCCCAGCCCAGCCCAGCCCAGCCCTGCCCAGCCCAGCCCGGCCCTGCCCAGCCCAGCCCAGCCCAGCCCAGCCCAGCCCAGCCCAGCCCATCCCTGGCAGTGCTGCCCCGGGGCTGCTCCCGAATCGTTCTGTGCTGCAGCAGGAGGAACAGCGGGACCGAAAGGGATGGGAAAAGTGGCTTTGGGAAAGGTGGAGAGAACTCCGTCTGGGAAAGGGAGGGAAGCTGAAGCGGAGACGGGGTGGGGGAAAACTCCGCTGGGAGCATCCCGAGCGCATCGCGAACCCTGCCAAGCCTGGGGAGCGGAGGGAAGAGGGGCTGCACCCCCCAGCTGTTTTTAGGGGATGTCTGCAGGATGGGGCAGCCAGGTGCCCAATCGCAGCTCCGAGGGATGCAGCCTGGGAGGAGGATGAGGAGGAGGAGGCTGTGGAATACCTGCACACCCAAGCCACAGAGCGGCTTCCTGTAGCTCTGGCTGGAAGCTCAGCCAGGCCTGCCTGGTTCCCCCTGGGCTGGTGGATGGTGGCCCCTGACTCACTGGGACGCTTTCCCTGGTTCCAGGGGACAGGGGATGCTCAGCCTGTGGCTGGTGAGGCGGCTCCGTGCTGGGGATAACAAATTGCCTTGGCCAGGTGGATCTGCTGGGCTCCAGCAGGGCCCTGTGCTGTGCCAGATCCCGGGAGTGCTGAAAACGAGACTGGAATTGAGTTATTCCGGGCGAGCTGCAGGCTAATTCCTCTTTCATCTAAAGCCTTCTTGTGTTTGACCTCTCTGCCCTTTATCTGCGACGGGAAATTTGATTTGCACTGTTATTCCAAAACAATTCCTCTCGCTCCCCTTTGTGAGGCAAGAAAGGCAGGACTTAGGGCTTAAGTATCCAGGGCTGCTTCCCAGCTCTGTGGTGGGGAGGCTTGGAGGGGGATGGAAGGGAGAGGAATCCAAGCAGGGCAGGGAAGTGTCTGCAGGTTCCACCTGGGCTCCTCCAGAGCGCATCTCGGATCCGCTCTGGAGACAGCTGGAGCGGGCCCTCGTTCCCAAGGATCCTGGCTCCCCGTGCTGGTGCTGCCGGGCCGCTCAGCCCGTCCTTCCCGGGGCAGGGCCATGCAGCTCCCCGAGCTGAACCCTGCTGGCCTTCTGTCTGGAGGCGGGGAAGTCACTCAGGAACACGGAACTTGGCGGCTCCCAGCAGTCGGAAGACACGGTGCCTTGGATTTATCGTGGAATCATAAAGGTTGGAAAAGCCCTCTGAGAGGCCTGAGTCCAAGCATTCCCCCAGCACTGCCAAGCCCACCACTGACCCATGTCCCCACGTGCCACATCCACGTGGCTTTTAAATCCCTCCAGGGATGGGGACTCCACCACTGCCCTGGGCAGCTGCGCCAGTGCCTGGCCTCCCTTTTTAGGGAAGAGATTTTTCCCAATATCCAACCTAAGCCTTCCCTGAGGGACTGAAGTGGCAGTGGCCTGTGTCGACCATGGGTGCAGGACAAGCAGAGGTCATGCCAAAACCCTGAGGGCTTGCAGGAGAGGTGGAGATGGATTTTATTCCTGCCATGTGGAGCCCCATCCTTCTTCCCAGTGAGGGTGGGCAGGCCCTGGCACAGGGTGCCCAGAGCAGCTGGGCTGCCCCTGGATCCCTGGCAGTGTCCAAGGCCAGGCTGGACATTGGGGCTTGGAGCAGCCTGGAACAGTGGGAGGTGTCCCTGCCCATGGCAGGGGTGGGATGGGATGGGCTTTGAGGTCCCTTCCAACCCAAACCTTTCTGGGATTCTCTGATCCTCCTAGGCAGAGCTGAACCATGTGGACAACCTGGATTAAGGTACCTCTGGAGATGTCCAGGTGAGTTTTTGCTCTTCCCCCTTCTCCTACTGCAGGACAGGTTTCTCCTCCTCCCTTGCCCTATCTGAAAGAGGTTTTGCCTCGCTCATCCTCAGCTCTGGGATTTTGGGGAGTTGGGAGATTCACAGCAGAGCAACTTCCAAAACGAGGAAATGAGAAGTTGTGGCAGAAATGCTCTGAAAGATGCCTTGGCTGGCAGTGCTCAGGGGCAGCTCTCAAAGCAACATCTTTCTAAAGAAGCTTAAAAATAATCTCCCAGCTGTGCTTTGGGTTGGGTTTTTTTTAATTCTCTTGCCCCTTGGGCACGATCAAAGCTGTGAGCTCAAAGGAACATGTCGTATTTTGGCTGGTTGCTGGAAAAGCCAAGAGCAGCAGGAAGAGACACCCTGGCTGCCACCAAACCCATCTGTTGGCTGAGCAGCACCACACTCGTCCTGCTGGGTGCCTGGGGAGAGCCAGCTGGAGGCTCAAGTGCTTTCCCAATTTTTAGCTGGATTTTCTTCCTTTCCAGACAACTCGGACTGTGCTTGGAACCTGTCTGGCAGCGTTTGGCTTCCTGCCTGCTTGGAGCCAGGGCCTGTGGAGATTAATGACATGGAAAATGAGGAATGCTGGCCGTAAAACTCTGTGGGGAAAAGGCAGCTTAGGGAGGCAGCCTCTGGTGAGGTGTGTGGCTGCTTCAGGGCTGGGGTTTGGGGAGGCAAAGGCTCTGGCAGCTCTTCTAACAGGATTATTGTCCCCATCCCTGGCAGTGCCCAAGGCCAGGCTGGACATTGGGGCTTGGAGCAGCCTGGGACAGTGGAAGGTGTCCCTACCCATGGCAGGGGGTGGAATGGGATGGGCTTTAAGGTCCCTTCCAACCCAAACCATTGTGGGATTCTGGGATCTTTTAAAAAAAAAAATCAACTCATGAAGGGGCTGGAGCGCCTTGGGTACAGCAAATCCTTCCCTTCCCCTCCCCTCCTGAAGGAAATGATCCGGGTTTCTGCAGGTGAGGACCTGTTTGGGATATCTGAAGGGGCGGGCTGTGGCCTGGCCGTGTTCAATCAGCTGGAGAGCAGGGGTGCTGGGTGAGGCAGCCCCTCCAGACTGGCCCCACCAGCTCTCCCAGCGAGGAAAGGGAATCCCATTCCTGGCACAGCAGGAAGGCTCAGGTCCAAATCACCTCGTGCAGTGCTGACAGGGCAGGGTGATCAGGCTGGGAAGGGCCGCTCTCACACCAGTGAGAAACCAGCGCCTCGGGAAGCTGCAGCCACGATGTCAGTGCTGCTTCTCCTCGAGGCTGAAAGAGGAGAGCTGCTGAAATGCAGCTTCCCAGGCCTGTTTGTGCCCAGACAAACCTCCTCTCCAAGGGGAAAATCCCCTGGGTGCAGGGGCATCCCTCCAGCAGGCAGCTACGGTTCATTCCCAGCAGGGGAGAGGAAACCCGTGAGGACTGTATCCGGAATTTTCCGTGAGCTCTGTTCCCGTGAGGGTCCCCCTGGACCTCCCTGCACCCTGGGACACCCCCCTTCACGTGTGCATGGGCTTCACCTCCTCCTGGATTCTGCCTGCAATCCGTGCAGCACGGGAATTCTGGGTCATGAAAAGGGGTGGCCTATGGGAAGGATCCCTAAATCACGCTGGAACTGGCATCCTAAAGCCTTCAGGCAGCAGGGGCAATGCCAGCACCCCCTGACTCCTGCCAGAGCTCTGGCTAAAGAAGAGGAGAGAGCCCTTCAAGAGTGGCCGTGCCAGGAGCCCTTATTCATTACAAAATTCACCTAGGAACGTTCTATTCATTACGAAATTCACCTAGGAACACATTTGAGGCCTTGTTGTCCTAAAAGAAGGGGCCTGGTCGCCTCTTGCTGCAGCAGGGCAGCTTGGCCATGGCCAGGGAAGGAGGATTTGAGGCGGGGGCAGCAAAGCTGGAGGAGGGATCCATGGTTTGGACACGGGAAGAGGGAAAAGGGGATTTCCAGCTGTTTGTGCTGCCTCTCTCCAGCGGGATGGGTGAAACGGGGCTGCAAAGCCACGTGTCTGATCTGGAGGGGAAGGAGCAGCAGTGCCACAGCTCAGGGTGGGGCCAACTGGGTTCTCCTGGTGTTCCCACCCCCCTTTATCCAAAGGGAGAGACAAACACTGCCTTCCCCCCTTTCTCCCTGTCTTAGGCACAGCTCCCAGCCTGTGCAGCGGTGGCAGGCAGCAGGCCCAGCCCCTGGCTCAGAAGAAAAGGTTTTCCACGTTCCTCCTGCAGTTTTACCTCTCTGCTGGTCCCTAAAGGCTGTCCCTGCGCAGCTCCAGCCCGGAGCATCCCTTGGAGCAGGGGCAGGTACGTGATTTTGGGGACCCTCCACACCTCCTGCCTGTGCTTCCCAGCATCCTGCTGGGGCGGTGGATACAGGGATGAGCCGCAGCAGCGCTGGAGGAGCTCAGGGGGCAGGGATTTAGGATGCTGGGGCACTTTCTGATCGTGACCCTGTGAAGGTGTGGGAGGAGGGACGGGGCGGTTTGAAGTCTTCCCTTTCCAGCCCCTTGAGCCGAGGCTGAGCTTGATGAAATCAGCATTTTCTGGCTGGAAGCGGGGTGAGGACAGGCTCGGTGCTCCTGTGGCACCCACGGCAAGCAGCAGCGTGCAGCATCCCCACCCTGCAGGGCATGGATGTGGGCTTTGGCCCTCGGATTATTTCCTTCAGCCCAGCCCAGGGCAACAGGACAAAACCCGGTGGGGAGGGAAGATGAGGCTGAATGAGTCTTTAGGTGGGGAAAGGTGGCAATCACCTGGAAAGAAGGAAAATAGACACGTGTATTTATAGATGTATGTATTTAATATACATAAATATAAATAAAATCTGACCCAGCCCTGAATTTTTCTGGCAGGGAAGCAAAATTCGTGGGGAAATACAGCCCAGGCTGCAATTCCTCATTATATCAGTGAGAGCCACGTTGCTGGGGCCAGTAAATCTGCCAGATGGCAACAGGGGGGGATTAGGTGGGAAGGTGGGGCCCTCAGGAGGGTGCTGTGCGTGCCCTCCCCCAGCCCCTGGGCACCCCACCTTCCTCATTAAGGAATGTTAATCACCCCAAAGTGCTCCCAGAGGTTTGTTTATAATAAAACCTTTATGGTGCTCAGAGGTTTGGGGTTTATTTTTCCTTTCCCTGTTGCATGGGAAGGGTTGGGAGGGATGGCAGCTCCAAGGAATGTGGCTGCCCCATCCCAGACAGGCTGGATGGGGCTTGGAGCAACCTGGGGTAGTGGAAGGTGTCCCTGCCCCTTTTCCAGAGATGTTCAGAAATTTGTTCTTTCCAGGATCGCTGCCCTTGCTGAGCAGGGTGGGCAGGGAATGGGCTCAGGAGTTATCTGGGACCCAGACAGATCCATGCCTCTTTAATCCCCGAAATCTCGTTTGCTTGAGTAACCAGCCAGAGGCTGCCAGGCCAGACTCAGTCCCAGCTGGGTGTTGGCTGCCCCGTGCTCTGCAGAACTCATGACACATCAAGGAGAAGCCTTTTCAACGAGCAGAGCTAAACAGAAGACTGAAAAAAAAAAAAAAGAAAAAAAATCAAGTGACTGGCAGAGAACGCAGCTGGCTCCTTCCTCCTCCCCAGGTTTGTTTGTTTTCCGTAGTCACCGAGGTCATCCTGGAAAAGCCACGGGGTGCTTCTCCATCCCCAGCCTGCGCTTCCTCCTCTCCCTCCCCGGAGTCCTGCGTGAAGGAAGAAGGATGAGCTACGAAGGATGAAGGATGAAGGACGAAGGATGAAGGATGAAGGATGGGCTGTTTCTCCGGAGAGGAGGAGGAGGAGAGAAGTGCATTTCCCTCGGGAGCCCTGCAGTTCCTGGTGAGTGTTGACAGGACCCATGCTGGCAGCAGGCAAGCAGGCAGGGGCTGTGCCAATGGATGATATCACGGGGCTGACGGACTCCAGAGCTGCTCGGACAGATCCGGGAGAGATAAAAGGGGGAACTGTCTGCCCAGGACAGAGCCCAGCCCATCACCTTCGGGAGATAAACAGAGCCGTTTTCATTTGGGAGGGGGAAGGAGATAATAAATGAAATGCTGCAGTGACCTCAGGGGGATCCCAGAATTGTTTGGGTGGGAAGGGACCTTAAATCTCCTCCAATTGCACCCCCTCCCTGCCATGGGCAGGGACACCTTCCACTATCCCAGGCTGCTCTGAGCCCCACCCAGCCTTAAACGGATGCATGGATGGATGGACACAAGCGAAATGTTGACCTGTTTCCTAGTGGAGAAAAGAAGATGCCCCAGGGGGAACTCCCCGCATTTCCCATTGCCACAAAAATACCAAATTAATGGGATAACTCTCCCTGCCCACCACCTTTCTGCAAAGGGAACTGTTAAATTTGCTTTATATGTTAATGTTATAGCTCTTTAATAATGGCCTCGTCGTGGGCTGGGGACTCAGGGCAGTAAAATGTAAAATGTGGGTTTTCCCAATGGCAAAGCCAGAAATATCCCTGGTGTCCCAGGCCTGGCACTGAATTCCCTGTACACAATGTCCATCTCCGCCATCCCCAGCATCTCCTGATGACTCGAGCTTGGGCTGGCTCGGACACACTGAGACACACACAAAATTGTTTGGAGAGGAGAAATAAAAACACCTCAAGGGCTTCCAGACTGCAGGAAGAAAGAGTGCTCAGCCTTTTCTCCGTGTTTCCTCCACATGGGAATTGGCTCCAATCAGCACAAGCCCTGGAACCCTTTTACTGATTTATTTCTCCGATGCCAACAGGACAAGGAGCCCAAGCTCTGCCTTGGGGAATACACTGGGCAAAACCTCGCTCGGTGAACCCCACGGTCAGAGGAGTTCTTGGGTGGCCCCGTGGCTTTCTGTCCCCTCTGATGAGGGACCTGGGACCCTGAAGAAGCCAAGGCTGACCACAGTGAACTCTGTGGTGCCTGTGCCATTGGACAGCACCAGGGAAAAGGTGAGCTAAGGGACTGGAAAAGGGGGAGATGGCCTCTCACAGCTCCTGAGTAACCCTTTCCCTGTTGGGGGAAAGAGCCATTCTCTCCTGGGGTTGTGGTGCTTTCCTCTTGCCTGGAGGATCATTTCCTCCCATCCAGGGGTTGCTCCACGTCCATGGCCTCCTGGAAAACAGGAGTTTTGAGGGGCAGCTTGATGCTTATCTCCAGGGGATGCCTGGGCCTGCAGCTCGTGGGGTGTTGCCAGCTCCCTTCCCTGGAAGGGCGCCGAGGCACGGGAGTCAGACACAGCTTGGATCGGGATGCCTTCAGCCCCAGTGACCACACACAGCTGGATTGGGCTGCCTTTAACCCCTTCCCTGGCTGTGCTGTCCCACCTTCGCATCTCGGAGCCGTTCCTGCAGCTCTCCAGACTTGCCTTGGTGCATTTTCCCTCCGCAAGGGGGAGGGCAATAAAGGAATGAATGAAAGAAAGAACGAACGAACCCCAAGGGGTTCTGTTCCCCACCCAGCATCCCAAAGCTCTCTCTGGACAGCAATTTTCACCTCCCACCTGGCTCCTCCATGCTGAAGGTTACTCCAGCATCCTGCTGGTGCCGTGGGGTTATGGGGAAAACCTTCTCGTGTGGATGCTGTGAACTTTGGGTGTGCTGGACACCCAGAGCTGCAGAACCTCCCAAGCCACCGATGTTGTGCTTCCCTGGAGGACACAACCATCTCCTCAACTCGTTACCTTCCACTCCCCTCTAGTGGTTATGGAGCCAGGGAGGCAGAGAGGAGCACGGTGGTGCAGGGAAGTGGCTTTTTAATCATCACTGATGCCATCTGAAGGGCTCGGATGGGTTCCTGCTTAGGGCCAGAGAGGCGTGCGCCTGTGTGACACACCCCAGGCTGAGCCAGGGTGGTGGAGATGGGGGTCTCACCCTGCACCTCACTTTCTTTAAAAAAAATAGAAATAAATTAAAGACCAAAAAAATTAGTTCCTCTCCCTAAAAAGAGAAACTAAAAAAAAAAAGTAACTACAAGTGGCCACAGGGCATTAATCCTGCTGTCCCCATCTCCCCCACCTCTGTCTCCAGCCCGTGAGATTCCGGGGTGTCGGTCCCGTTCGCGGGCTGAGCCGGCCCAAACACGTGGCCAAGAGCCTGGAGAAGAAAGATGTTGTGAATCTGATGCTCTGGCCTCAGTTGCTGGTGCTGTCAGCTACCCGGAGAGTTAAAAATGAGCAGATGAGAAGGGAGCTGAGATGGGATGATAAACATCAGGCGAGGACCCCCCTCACTTTCTCCGCTGCCATCCCACGGGGTTTTCTCGGAGCTGGCGCTGATCCTTGCTGAGCAAACATCTCTGGGTGTGCATCTCCTCCTGGCTGAGCACTCCCCAAGCACAGGGGAGGCAGCAGGGCGCCTGGGGCTCGGCTCTGCCTTGGTTTGTCCCTCTGTGATCCAGCAGACCGGCCTGTGAGGCACCCTGGAGCTGGGGGGCTCCAGCCAAGAGCCAGACCGTGGTGCCAGCCCTCCAGCTGGTTCAGGTGGGTGCTGACAGGGCGGTGGTGGAGGGACGCAGAGTGATCCCACAGCTCCTGCCCTCCTGTTTCTCCGCCTGGCAGCAGGTTTTTGGTGTATTCCCAAGGGCATCTCTGCTGGGATGGCAGATCCCTGCCTGCAGGGATGGGAAAACAGCTGGCCTGCCTGCACAAGGAGGTGCTGGGACAAACCCAGCCCTGGAGATGGAACCCCCGTCTCTCTCCACGCCCCCCACCCCCTCTCGGGATGGCTCCTCTGCCAGCCCTCCTTGGGACCATCCCCTCCAAGGCACCTTCAGTGCCACCACGCCGGCCCCGACCTTTCTCCCAGCACGGGTCCGGGGACCTTCGTGTTTGCTTGCGAACTGAAATTCCTCTTCTTTCTTTTCCCTTTTCCCCCTTTGGAAGTCGGGAAGTTTCCAGCATGAGTCACTGCCCGCCTCTCCTCCGTAATTAGCGCGCTGGGAGTTGCGAGGATGACTTGGGGGTAGTCTCCTCAAATTAATCAAAGTGTGTCTTCCACACTGCAGTGCAGTAAAACCATCATCCGGCCAAATCCCTCCTGACTGGCACAGCCCTATCCCAGTCCTTTCTCCCTCTGCTCTTTCCTCCTCTTTTTTTTTTTTTTTTTTTTTTGTTCTTGATCTCTTTTATCCTTCCCCTCTTCGCGGCGTTTCCCACAAGTGCTCATAACCTCTCTTCCCCTTGAATTTGGCAGAGCCCTTCTCAGGGAGGTTTGTTTGTTTTGTGCTTGCAGCCCTTTTCCTGGTGTCCATCAATGTGTCGCTGCGGTCGGATGTTGGGAAGTTTGGGCTTTGTTTGTTTGGTTCACAGGCTTTTGACATGTTAAATAGCAGGATGGCTTCGCCTCTTGACAATAGGAACAAACCCCGAGTGACCCTA
Source organism: Corvus moneduloides (assembly GCF_009650955.1). Classification (NCBI taxonomy): domain Eukaryota; kingdom Metazoa; phylum Chordata; class Aves; order Passeriformes; family Corvidae; genus Corvus; species Corvus moneduloides. The sequence goes on from NC_045482.1 coordinate 641,400, forward strand.
CTGCTGCTTTCAGCTCCCCATTAAAACCTCCCCAGTTTTAATTGTTTTCAGGATTAAACGAACTTCTTAAGGATCAAAAAAAAAAAAAAAAAAAAGTGATTTTGAGCATTTTCCCCCTCTCTGTTGGTCACCTTGCTCTGTGAGAGCCGTGTGGGTGGAAGAGCTCTGGTTGCTTTGTCAGTGTGAGCTCTGTGCACGGAATCCCAAATGGTTTGGGTTGGAAGAGACCTTAAAGCTCAGCCCAGGTGGGCAGGGACACCTTTCACTAATCCAGGTTGCTCCAAGCCCTGTCCAGCCTGGCCTTGGACACTTCCAAGGATGGGGCAGGAGAGAGGGAATGAGACAGATCAGATAGGGGAGGTTCACCAAATTAATTTGTTTGACCCTTGCCTTGCTGAGCTAAAACCTTTAGGTTTAATTCCCATGAAATCCAGCACCGCCTTTCCTCTGGAATTTGCATTTGAGGGCAGTGCTTGTCCAGGGAGAGGGAGCCGGAGCTGCGGCCACCACGGAGTGGTTCTGGTGCTGCCTGTCCCCTGTGACAGCAAATAACCAGGAGCACAATCTGGCAAACCCGGGGGGAATGTGCCATGGGAATTTCGGCTTAGAGGGATGGGACAGAGGATAAAGCCCGGACTAGAGCCCGGGAGGCTGGGATGGGGGAAGCTGCTAGAGCAGAACACAGGTTTTCCTCCACACTGAGAGCCGTGCTGCTGAGATAAAAGGCACGCTGCAGAAAAGGCTGGATTTGGGGATTTAGCAGTGCAGGCAGGAATGCTGAAAGCTCCGAGGGGGCTGGTTGCCATCCGGTATTTTTCCTTGTCATCGTGGAATGTTTCTTTCCTGGAACTGGAGCACAGATTCCAGTGTCCTTTGATACCTGTGGTATCTTGAATTCCTCCTGGGTGACTGGCAAGTCCTTAAAGACAAACTTGGGAGCCGGAATTTTGCATTGCCTCTTCATTTATCCAGCTCTGTTTTCAGTTCTCGGAGTATATTTAGATATACAGGCCTTAACTTTTCCAGCAGCAAAGCTCCAAAGACTTGAAATAATGATTTGGGGTGAAAAATGAAACGATGGAAATTTCTGGCAAACCAAAATTGGAAAAAAAAAAAAAAGAAGAAAGAAAAGGAAAGAAAGAAGACACATTCTTTGGAAAGAGGTGTTTGCGTCAGCTTGAAGTTAGAGATTTTACTTGAGCCATGGTTTATACTGTAAATTTTTTTTAAAATCAGAGTTTTCATTTATAAGCAGTTGAAATATGCCTTCCTAATTTTTTTCCCTGATTTTGCTGTTGTTAATCACTCCGTGAAATTTCTGCAATTCGCTGTGATTTTAGAAACATGCTTTTAAAAAAAGCATCACCCACCTCTACTTCCTCAGGCTTTCCCACATCTTCCCAAAGCTGCAGGCAGCATTCCCCGAAAAACGAGCGGCTCCCTGCAATCCAGGAGCTGCACATCTGCCAGCCAAATTTCACCTGTAGCTGAGCAAAGCCGAGGACAGAATCGGAGAGTTGATGAAGAGGAAGATGATTTTTGGCACCAGTTTGGGCAAACAGCAGGCCTGTAAGATGTGCTCGGACACGAGTGTGCGCCTAAGTCCTACTTGGCACGTGCTGGGAGCGCTTTCCTGAGCTGAGGCCTCGAATTTTAACCTCCTAAAAAGCCTTGGCAAGCCATGAAATGTGCTTAAAGACCAGAAATGAAAACACGTCGTTGCTGGCAATAACCTTTTGGTTCTGAGGGATGCTCGTTTTATAGGTTGAAGACATATGGGAAAAATTCATACGTTTCCCAAAGAACAATGGGAACCACTTAATCTGAAACAGCACCGTGGGGCTGTGTCGCTCGTGGGGTTTGGATGCAGATGCTGCCAAACCTGGCTGGGACAGGGCGCCGGCTCGCTGAGAGCGGCTGTGCCCTGATGGATCACCAAAGGAGATCCAGGGGGATCCCACCGGCACCTGCAGGTGCTCCAATCCCGTGACTGCCAGCACAGAGCCGCTGAGGGCTCGTGATCGAGCCCTGTGACCGCCTGGTGCATCCCTTGTGCCACTTCCAGAGCTGCTCCAGAGCCATCCTGGCAGAGCCAGCGGGACTTTGAGGGGGAAGTCACTCTGCAAGGGCTCTGCAAAGGCCTTGGCAGTGGGAATTTGGGGGGAGCCAAAACCGTGGCGGGGGTGGGGAGGCCTGCAGTGCGTGTGGGAGGCACAGGGGTTGGAGAGAGGGAGGCTGGGCAGTGCCTGGACAGGGCCCTCAAGGAATTCCTGCCCTTCCTGTGGGAGCCAAGCTCATCCCCTCCGTCCACGTGTCCAAAGGAGTCGGGGCAGGTTGCTCTCCATCGCAGCCGAGGGGGTTTGGGAAGGAGCCCATGAGAGTCCGCCCTGCAGGATAATGGGAACATCCCAGCCAGCAGGGCTTGGCTTGGGATTTTGACTGCCCAAAGGAAACCCCGGGCTCCTGATCCGTTATCCCCCCTGCTTGTCATGTGGCTCCTGTTCAGCTCCAGGCTGTAAAAGGCAGTGGAAAAATGACACGAAGGAACTTGACTGCACTGTGTCAGCTGGTCCCTGAGTGGCAGGGCCCTGTGGACCCTTTATTTTTATCCTGGGCTGGGTTTGCTCCTCAGTTTTGCAAGAGAGTTGGAGGCTGGGGACTCTGTGACTTCCAGGACAGGATGCAAGCCCAGAGTGGAGAACCCACCCTCTGCCAGCAGCCAAAATCCACAGCCTGATTCTCCTCCAGGTTCAAGACTGTGTTTGTGTTGGTCGAGCAGACAGTTCTGGAGATCCTGGAGGGGATGACACATGCACGGGTTGTGTTCCAGCCCCGTTTCCAGCAGGAAAGCAGAGCAAGGTACAGTGGTTTCAGCTTCTGAGCCTTTGGCAGGGATCTAAATCTCAACCACTGCTGCTTTCCTTAGGGAAAACTCCCTCTGGGGATCTGCTGTGGCACCAGGAGATGCTGTAGGGTACGAGTGGTGCAGGTGGTGCGTCCTTGTGCTGTTCTTCACCTGCTGGAGGAAGCAGCACTTAAGCCCACCGGTTTCTCTAGGAGGGAACCGGGTTCAGACCCTGACTTGGACAATGCCGGATTTGTCCTTTTCCCAGCATTCTGCCTCCCACCTCTCCTCCTCCTCCTCCTCCTCCTCCTCCTCCTCCTCTTCATTGCAGCTGTATCCACACGATGGCACCAGCCCCCAGGCACTGTCCTTCATGCTGAGCTGGGATGGGGAGGTGGGGATGATCCCGTGTGGGGGGAAATTTTCCTTGACAGCAATCCAAGAGGGCTGGAAAAGCAGAGCCAAAGCAACCCTGGCCAGGCTGATGCAGGAAGATGACCAAATGGTTTGGGTTTGGGTTGGAAGGGACCTTAAAGCCCATCTCATTCCAGCCCCTGCCATGGGCAGGGACACCTTCCACTATCCTATGTTGCTCCAAGCCCCGTCCAACCTGGCCTTGGACATGAACCTCACAGCTCAGGAATCACCCACTGGCAGGATTTGAGCAGCCAAATCTCAACCTGCTGTGAGGTGATCTAAATCACCAAATTCTTTCCCCATGCCAGCTGAGCTCTGAGACTTCCCTGGAAAGAGGAGAGGAGGGCAGAGCCCTGAGAACCACTGCTGGAAAAGTTCTGGAAGAGATTTCAGGATCAGTGAAACAGTATCAGGGCTGAACTTTTTGGTAGTGTCGGGGATGTCCACAGAAACAGAGGGCTCCAGGACAAGGAGAAACACAGATGATGCTTTGCATTTTGTCTCGCACATTTTGGGTTGCTCTTCCCTAGGACATGAATGAGTGCAGGCAGCCAGCCTGGAAGCCAGCTGCATCTCCTGCTTTTTTCCCCTTGTTTTCTCTCCAAAGCAAAGCAACCACATGTGTTTCAGACAGTGGGGTTTGGTTTGGCACTTCCCAGCCTCTGGCACGTCAAACAGGGCCCTGATCCTGTGGGAACACAGGTGGCAGAGCCATTAAAACCAGAGGCAGTGGGACCAAGAGACAACTGTGGGGTTTCCCATCTCTGCCACCTTTATTTTTCCAGCAGTCCTGACTGGCACTTGGTAAGTTGAGGCATGGGGCAGGATCCTGGCCAAAGCTTCCCAAAAACATTGGGACTCGGGGTAAGAAGGAGCTGGTTTTGGGGAATGAAATACCCCTCTTGTTAAAGAGAATGTAAAGCCGGGGGGAAGTCATCCAGGTGGTACTAAATGAAAATTTATGGGCCAAGCCCTTTGAGGAGGGAGGTGGAGGAGACGGAGGTTTTGTTTAGAAGCGAAATCATCGGCTCCGAGCCTGACCTTTGGCTCCCCCGACCCCAGCACCAGTGAAGGGGAAAGGGTCTGGCTGTGTAAACATGTCACAGCACGAGGTTCAGGGGGCTGAGGTCTGCTTACAGAGCTGTGCCAGGGCCGGCTGCTCCCAGCCCGTGCTGGGGCTGGACGTGCCCATCCTGCCGCTGACAGGGCTGGGGTGTGTCCTGCAGGCACCTCTCACATCCGAGCTGCTGCCTTGGTGCTCCGCTCGTCCCAGAAGGTTGCGGAGTGCGTGGAGTGAGGGCTCTGCAGATCTGATGGACATTTTCAGGAATGTTGAGGAGTTTGCCCAGAGCAGCTGTGGCTGCCTCATGCCTGGCAGTGCCCAAGGCCAGGCTGGGCACTGGGGCTTGGAGCAGCCTGGGATAGTGGAAGGTGTCTCTGCCCGTGGCAGGGGTGGGATGAGATGAGCTTTAAAGTCCCTTCCTGCCTGAACTGTGCCGTGATTGTAAGAATTTCTAGCAGGAAAGAGCAGCTTTTAATAACATTAAATACCTTCTCCCCAGCATGGTGCTCCTGCAGTGTGTGCAACCAAAATGTTGCCCTCATTGATTTAATTCTGTTTTAACGCAGCGCTAACAAACAGGGCCTTAGCAAGGCACTGCTGAAGTCCTGGCGCAGAGCAGCAGAGTCCAGCAGGAATGAAACGACCACCTGACACATGGATACGTGGAAAATGACTCGGAGCCTGTAGGAGCCGCCCGTCTCCAGCCTGAGGTCCGCATGGGTGGTCTGGAAGAGGCAGGTCCTTGCCTCCCTTCCTGTCTGTGCTTCATGCTAATCCCCTTCTTCCCCTGCACCTCTCTCTTCCTTCACACTCCTGCTTCTTCTGCTTCTTTATTTTTTTTTTTGTGGTGTGACTCCAGGAGGGACAAACCTCACCTCACCCCAGCCCTTATGTGAGAAGGTTTGGGGCTTAAGATTTGATGGGTATTTATTTTTCTGCTCACTTTTACCTGGCCCAGGTTGCCCCAGCAGCTCTGTCTCCTCAGGCCAGGATGCTCTGTGGTGGCAACTGGTGAATGAAGCACAAGACCAAACCCTGGCAGGAGGGGCCCATGGGCCACCAGGCATCCCCAGAGATGGTGGGGGCACACAGGAAGCTTGGACGTCTCTGATGGTGATGATGATGACGATGCCTGCAGGGACAGTGGCCCAGGCAGTAACTCATGGGAACACGCTCATGCTCCAGCCAGCCCCTCTGACTTCCTGTATCCCAGGGAAAAAAAAAAAAAAGGAGAAATAGAAATCAGTTGACAGAATCCCACATCGGGGGCTTGGGACCACCTTGGATGGATCTAAAGGGCAGCCAAGGTTGGCCTGTGTGCCACTCACCCTGGGTGTGGTGGGTGCATCTCTGGCCCCATGCGGGGGCTCTGCCAGCTTTGGGACATGGTGTGGTGTCCCAGGACAGTCCCTGTGGCTGCCCCTGGATCCCTGGCAGTGTCCAAGGCCAGGCTGGACACTGGGGCTCGGGGCAGCCTGGGATAGTGGAAGGTGCCCATGGCAGGGGTGGCACTGGATGAGCTCTAAGGCCACTTCCAGCCCAAACCATTCCATGCTTTTATGGCAAGAAGAACTGTGGCCACGGAGGTCCCTGCCCAGCATTTTGGGTCCATCACCCCCCCAGGACTGCCCTGCCTGACTCGTGGATGGACATTCCCCACCTGCCGTGAGCCGCTGTCCCGCGCGGCACCGGGGCTGTGCCAGCTGGTCCCTGGCCCAGTTCCTGCTGCGTTCCCACCCCATCACTGATTTGGGAAAGCAAGCCACGGGCGGGCAGGGCCCCTCCTGAACGAGGGTTTCTGCAATGAGGGATGTTAGGAAATCCCATTACGGATCTCCCGGCCGTGTGTGAAGCAGGGATGGTTTTTTTTCCAGCGAAGTGCCCAGATAACTCCAAAGACGTGATGAACTGCGAATGACCCACGGAGCCCATTGTCTCTAGGAGCTGGTGAAAAAGCCACAGCGACCAGGCAGGGGTGTCACACCCGGCTGCAAAACAATGATGCTTGAAGTGGTGGCGTGAAGCCGGGAATGGGGACAGTCCCCTTCCGGAGCGCGGAGCCGGGAGAACACGCTGGTGACAATGAGGGACACCCAGAGTGAGCCACGCACGTCCCCAGCCTCAAACCACCTTTGCATGGGAGCAAATCCACTGGTGAGCCGCAGCCCTCAACTGGAAGCACATGCTCCGGCTGTATCCATCGTCCAGGCTGGAGCAGGGAGGAGGGAGGCGAACCCTTTTGTAAGTGTTGGCCGGGAGAAATGTGGCTTATCTTCGAGAAATGAATCATGTTTCAGCAAATGCTTCCTGCAGAAATATTTTTCTCACAGCCTTTGTTCGGGGTTTTGGCAGATCTGGAGTTGCTGGCGTTAGCAAAAGCCGTCCCTCCCGCCCACTGTTCCTGGGGCTGGAGTAGGAAGTCAGGAATCAAGGCAGAGGGGACGTGGAAGGCTAAATCCATCAGCGCTCCTGCTCCGCGCTGCAGCAGGATGTGGAGCTTAGAGGAGAATTTCAGAGGAGAGCCCCGGATAAAGTCCAGGAGAGCTGAGTGCTTGGCTGCTCTTGCAGAGGTACCTGTGCTGGGCAGTCAGCTTGGAATTCTGACACCGGGACAAATCCCTGGCAGGTGCTGCGGCCCGGTGGATGCCAGCCCTTAGCTCCTCCTTCCTCTCCTGGAAACCAGCATTTTAGGAGGGGGAAAGGGCAATATCTCCCGTTCCCATGTGTGGTTGGGCCCAGAACATGGAAAGAAAATGAAAGAAAAATCCGTGCTATGACACGCGAATCAATGCCGAGCTCCTCGTCTGCCTCTCCAAAGGCTTTGACAGGGATCCTGTCTGCCTTCCCACCAGTCACAAACATTGCTCTGGGTCTCAGCTCAGGAGGGCAGGGAGGAAAAATGTGCATCTTGGTTCTGGAGAACTTCAAGGATTTTTCTTCCCAGTGGCAGGGAATTTTTCCTGGGAAGGCAATTTCGTTCCTGGGCCTGGTAGGCTCCCTGATCATTTTAAAGCAGACCCCTGGGGGGAATAAGGCCTTTAAAAGCTCCATTTGCTCCCAGTCATTTTACACAGTAACCCAACCTGAAGTGAAGGATCTTTATTTAAATATGAATTAAGCCCCAGCCTTCTCCTTTACTGCGTTATTTTCCTTTGAGGTTTACTTTGATATTATTTCAAAGTCTTGAAGCTAACAAAACGCTGGCCCATATTTAAAGTGACAGGAGAGTTCTGGAAAAAGATTTAGGAGGCAACTGAAGTCTTTCAGTGCAGGGCTCCGAAACAGGACAGGAAATCATAAAAGGGCTGAGTGCACTTTACCATGCTCCAAACAAATTCTGAGACTACAAAGGCGAGGGGAATGGCGTCAAAACCACAAAAAGCATCAAGGTGCAGCTGGAAAACCTGGAATTATTCTGTTAAAACACGGGCAAAATGCTGGCAGTGATGGAATCACTGAACCATGGAACGGTTCGGGTTGGAAGGGTGGTTGAAGATCATCTCATCCCACCCCCTGCCACGGGCAGGGACGCCTTCCACTATCCCAGGCTGCTCCAAACCCTGTGCAACCTGGCCCTGGACACTGCCAGGGATTCCAGCCACAGCTTCCCTGGGCACCCAGTGCCAGGGCCTCATCTGCGGTATTTGCTTCTTCTTGGGGCTTAGCTGAGCAGCTTATGCCCAGCTTTGGTGCTCCAAGGCTTAAAGATGAGACATAAATTCGTGATACTTTGATGTAAAGCAGAGAGAACACGTCTGAGTGATAGAGGATGGGCTGTGTCTCCTGCTGGGACTGGCCTCTCCTTTTGCTTTCCATCGCTTCCCAGCCACCCACCTGCTGCTGGAGCAGCTGCTGGGAGAGGTTTTGTCTGTTTTCTATCCTTCAGGCTGGAGAAGCCCTCTAAGGCCAGAGTCCAACCATTCCCCCAGCACTGCCAAGGCCACCACCAACCCTTGTCCCCAGGCACCACATCCAAGAGGGTTTTACATCCACATCACTTCTGCTTTCAGTTTTTGTCTTTCTGCCTCACCCTGATTCAGGTGCCATTGCCACTGTGCTTCACAAGAGCAGGAAACAGAGGATTTATCCTCGTTCTGCCCATGCAGCTGCACGTGGGTCGTCCCCTGGCTCGCAGGCTCCCTCCTCTCCCAGGTTTGTGTGGGATGCAGCTTCCCCTAGCCAAGATCTCCGTGCTGAGGTGACACCGACCTCTCTTTGCTGTCACCCTGTGAGGGGAGGCTGAGTTTGCCATCCCAGAAACGGTGCCTGGGTGGTCCCAGCCAAACCAGAGCTTCCAAGTTTACAAGGATCCCTGGGGAAAATGGTCAGCGCTGCCCCCTTTCCCGATCCCTCCTCGCTGTCAGCACGCCTTGGCTGTGTGAAAACGGGGTGGCCTTGGGGGAAGCCAGGAGAACAGAGATCCCGAGGGGTGGGACTTGGGGGTTGGATTTGTTTGGGGTTTTTTTATCATGATTATTATTTTTTCGTGTGGACTTTGGCTGAAAATGCAAAAGCCTTTTTATCCCCCCTTTTGAAAATGGAGGGGTTGGAGGTGCTAAGCTGAGCTGAGACTGAGTAAAAAATTATTTTAAAAAACCCCCCCAAATCAGTGCATTTTACATCCTCACCTCAGTGCTTGGCCTCTTTTCAGCAGATATTTCACTTTGTGGTTTGCTGGAATAGTTTGTGCTGAGGTTTTTTTTTTTTTTTTTAGCCTTTCAGGCGCACAGAGACCAAGCAATCCAGGACCAATATTTAGCCAGGCTCCCACGTGTGTGTGTGCGCTGCCACGGAGGAGAAATCCCATTGCTGGGACCCATCTGATCCTGCTGCTTTTAGGGATTTCTTGCTTTCATCCTCTTCTGCACAAGCCACCCTGTCCCTGCCCTTGGTGACATCCCTTAATCTCTCACAGGGCGTTGTGGTATCAGAGGTGGGATTGGGAAGGACAAATCCAATCCCCTTGGGAATGAGGGGTGATAAACGCCGTGGGAAAAGACTCCCATGTATGGAAAAAAACCCACAGAAATATATTCATGTGCTGCCCATGAGGACACAGCCGCAGTTTTTGGGGTTTTTTTGGGTTTCCTGACTGCCCAGCTCACGCCAGACAAACTCCAAGCACACAAAAAGCCTTCCCAGCAGCTGATGGAATTGTCTGCCTGCCTGTTCATGGAGCCAGAGGTGTTTGCTGTTAAACATCTGTCACCTGGAGAGTTCACAGCTCCCAAACTTTTTGGAGCATTTTAAGGCCTTGGTTCTCCCCTCAGGAGCTGAATCCACCCATCCGAACCCCACGGCACGGCTCTTTCCTGACCATTTGAACACTTACTACTTTTTCTGTCTAAAAAGAAATGTTGTATCCTAATTCCAGGCTCCAAATTGACCTTTCCAAGGCCATCTACCCACAGGAGCCTCGGCTGACCCCCCAGAATTCATGGAAGAGGTTCCAAAGGTGCTTGTGGGCAGTGATTTTTGTTAGGAGTGGCAGGGGGAGGTCAAATGCTTTGATCTACCATGATAGACCCTTAAATCCCTGACACTGGAGGATGGAGGGAGCAGCCCTGACCCTCTGCAGCAGTGGGGAAGGCACAGGGCACAGATCCTGGGGAAAATCCAACCGTGTCCTCCTGCTCCTGGGCACCTCATGGCACAGCAGAGCAGCACCACCAGCTCTCTGACAAGCCCTCAAAAGAAAGCTGGGTTTGGATTGCAGTGGAAAAACATCACTGCTTGTGGTGAGAGCACAACCTGGAGCACCCTCATGCATTTCATGGATGAAATGGCAGCAACTGATGCAGAAGCAGGCATTCCTGGGAGCGGGGGAAGCCATTCCGTGCGCCGCATCGCCTGGCACCTGCCAAATGCACCTTCTCAAGGTGGCTGTGGCTCTGCTGGCACCCAGAGCCCGCACTGAGATGTCATTTTCTTTCAAGCAAGAGCTTCTAATGGATGTGATGGGTTTTCCTCCACGCAGCCAGGCTTGTTTTGACATAAACACTCAACATCGGGGCTCGGAAACCTAGCAGGGAATTCATGCATCCGATGCACACATGGAGGGTCGGGATTTGGCGTCTTAAAATGTTTTCCCCCCAAGCTGCTTTGGATGGAATGACATGATTTATTTTTTAATGGCCCTGGACACGACAGCAGGGAGCTTTTTCCCTACAAATTTTTTGGGTTTTTTTTTTCTTCCCGTAGTGGATGGGGAGAAAAGGTCATTTGGGATAATTTAGCCCCATGTTTACAGATCCCGGTCTAGTGGAAGGTGTTGGGTTTTAAGGTCCATTCCAAGCCAAATCGTCCTGCAGGACGTCAGCCCGGACAAGTGAGGCTCACACTCATCACCCACTCCCTGGGAAAGAAATTTTTAGCCAAAATTCTGAGTGTCAAAACATTGTGGGGTGCAAGGAAGAGTCTCAGCCTCTGCTGGGGGCCATGGAGTCGAGAACATAAATCTCAAAGCCCCGGTAGCTGCATGACATCTTTATTTTTATTGGCAAGAGAAGCAGTATACACAGCGACATTGCAGTCTCTTAGCTCGTTAAAAATATCTCAATAAATAAAACAAATAAGCAACATATACACTGGAACAGAAAATGAAAACAAAAAAAAAATTAAAAAAAAAAAAGGGGGGGGGAAGGGGATGAGCGGTAGCAAATCATGGAGCAATAAGGGAGAGGTGGCAGAGTGTGGAGGGCAGTCTGTAACCCAGGCTGTACTTGAAACAAATCATGCAGGGAGCTGGGGCATGGTGGGCTTTTCTCCTCCTTGTCCTGTTTTTTTCTGAGAGCCTTGGTCCAGTTTTGCCATGACTGTACAAGAAATCAGGTTTGGAACTTAAAAAAAAAAAAAAAAAAAAAAAAAGAGAAGAATACAGCTAAGGGGAAGTAAAACTCGAACCCAAAGATGCCTCATAAATGTGTTTCCTGAATTAAGGTTTTTTCCTCAGAAATAAAAATATAAACCAAAAAAATCAGCGATAAAAACACCAAACGCACAGACAGACAGACACAAAATCCCAACAACAATGAACAACCAGGAATGTTGCTTCTCCTTCTCTCTTTGGTCAGTCGTTCTGGGGAGAGATGCTGCGAAGTCTCAGCCCCTTCTCTTCGGTGCCGTTTTGCTGCTCAGTCTAAAATGCTCCGCAAGAGTTCAGAGCGAGGGAGGTCAAGAGGGGTCTTTTGGAGCAGTTTTCTTGAGGTTTTTAAGGTTTCAGAAGCTACAAACTTGGATAAATCCCAATTCCACTTCAGTTGCAGACACTGGACAGTCTGGAGAGAAGGGGGGAAAAAAAAAAAGGAGAAGAAAAATAAATACACCAAATCCAGGACATCTTTGTGAGACAGGTTGTGTGGGAAGGGCTTTTTCCCTACAAATCCAGGCTGTGGTCTGAAACCATGTGTTGGATCCTGCCCCTGGTTCCAGCAGCGTGGAGTTAATCCAGGCACAGGGCAAGATCCAGTCTGCCAGGAGCAAGTGGAAGCACAATTCCTTAGACTTTTGGATAGATAGCCTAAATTCAGAGTCTGGCAGGGACAGACAGGGACACCTCCCACTATCCCAGGTCGCTCCAACGTGGCCCCGAACACCTCCAGGAACAGGGAACATTTTGTGGGACAAACTCCATGACCCCGCAGTGCCCACAGGATCCCCCATCCTGCTCGGGGCAGGGCGAGATGCTGCTCCTGCCTTCAGCAAAGCCACCTCAGCTCAGATATCAAAAAGCAGATATAATTATTTCCTCCCACCGAGGAAAGCTTCCATTTAGCTGATTTCCTTTCCTTTCCCTCTCCAAGTTATTAATTATCTAATTACAACCACATTCTGCAGGCGAGCTCAGGGACTTGTCAGGCTGCCCAGGACCACTTAGGAAAGCTCCACCTCTCCCAGTGGTTTGGGGATGCCCACGTCTGACAGATGACAGGCTGGTCCTTTCCCTGTCCAGGGAGGGCTCCAGGAAAGAAAAATGAAGTCCAGGGAGGAGGAAGATACCACGGAGCAATTTTCTGGGTTTTTTTTAATTATTATTTTTTCCAGCGAGCAGGAGAAGGGGGTGGAGGATGGTCACAAGGTTTCGCTGTGCCCTGCTCTTCTCTGAATGTGGCTGACAGGAAAACAAGGTAAAACCAGATAAAAAGCTGGTCTAGTTCCAGGGATTTTTAAAATCCCACCCAAGAGTGGAGAGCTCAGCACAAAGCTGCTCCCAGGGCAGAGCTGACGTCTTCAACCCCGGCTGAGACCCCCTGCTCTGGCTGCTGCTGCCCTGAGGCACCTCATTCCCGCTGGCTCTTTCTGGTTTCCAGCACCAGCTGGAGAACTGGGAATTTCACAGCAGCTCGGTGCTAACGGGGTGATTTTCTTCCCTGTGGATCGTAGATGTTCCAGAGCTCTGGAATGGCTCTGCCACATCCCATCCTGTGCTCCCGAGGGATTGGAACTAGACTGGCTTTGAGGCGCCTTCCAGCCCAAACCGTGCTGTGATTCTGTGAAATCAGACTTTGATACCAGACTCTGAATCTGGCTTGTGACCCTCATGTCAGCAACCTGGCCCCTGCTTGCTGCAGTATGAGTCTTGCAGGGGGAAGGAAGGGCTGAGGAAGAGGGAAAATGCCCCCCAAAACCTCAGCAGGCTGCTCTTTTCTCCTCTCCTACCTGGTGTGTGGAGGCTGCCCTTGGCATCCAGTGCCACCCCAGCCGTGGCCAGGGACACCTTCCACCAGACCAGCTTGCTCAGAGCTCCATCCAAGCTGGCCTTGAGCACTTCCAGGGATGGCAACTGCTTTCTCCTGGGATTTCCAAGCTTTTCTCAGGCATTTCCAAGCTTTTCTCAGGCATTTCCAAGCGTTTCTCTTACCCTGGCACAGAGCACAGCTGTGATGCGCTGCCCCAGTGCAGACCCAGCGCAGCTTCCTCTGGCTGAGGCCTTGCTGATCCGCTTTTCCCTGCTTTAGGAGCATTTCCCAGCCCATCATGGAAATCACAGGAGCAGAGAGCTGCTGGCCTGATGGAAGGTGGCAGCAAGAGCACGGCCCAGCTTGCAGGAAATTTCGCAACAGGTCCCCCAGGCCTTTGCTTATATAGGATTGGGGCGGGTTTGGTTACAAAAGGATTGAAATCATTTCCATGGCATGGCCAAGAGTGCAAATGAAATGGGAAATGCAGGAAAACCGTTGGGAGTTTGTTTGGTTTTGCTGGGTTTTGCTGTTTTTTTTTTTTAAAGGCAGCTTTTCCAACTTCTTTTAAAGCTGAGGATGTAGAAAAAAGGCTCTGCCTCCAGGGCCCAGCCTCTCTCTCCCTCCATGTGGGCTTCTGCCAGCCTGAGTCCCTGCCAGGAAGGTGCTGCCCCACCTTCCTGCCCTGTGTTTGGCACTGGGAAGGGGGTGAGAGGGGTGAGAGGGGTGAGGGGTGCAGCTCACACCAGCTGCCCCCGATTTTGCCCATCACCAGGAATTTTATGGGTTGTTTTCTCCCCACTTTCCCTTCAGCCTGGGGAAGTAAAAAGCAGCGTGGGTCCAAGCTGAGAGCCCAGCACTGCTCAGTGCTGCCTTTGGGCTCCGACCAAGCATCCTTTGCTGGAAGGAGCTGGAATTGCAACAACCGTTGAGATCGCTGCTCCTCATCCACGCTGTTAATTAAGGATTTAATGCTCAGGTGCTGCACCATAGCTGGGAAGATGTCCCAGGCACATTTCAGGGTGCTTCTGCTTGGAGGTAAGGCCTGAATGAGATGGGACAGAGCAAACACGGCAAGGTGAGGAAGATGTGGCATTCATAGAATCCCAGCGCGGTTTGGGTTGGGAGGGAACCTCAAAGCTCATCCTGTTCCACCCCTGCCACAGGCAGGGACACCTCTCACTAGACCAGGTTGCTCCAAGCCCCACCCTTAAATGCTTCCAGGGATGGGGCAGCCACAGCTTCTTTGGGTAACCTGTGCCAGGACCTCCCCACCCTCAGAGTGAGGAATTTCTTCCTCCCTTAATCTCCTCTTTTTAGTGTAAAAAATTACTCTGGAATAGCCCCACCAGTGGCTTCAAGCAACGCTGGGTTACAGCACAAAAGGCAACGCTCCTGCTTTAGAAAATCACTAAAATCCCATTCCTGAGCTCAGGGACCATCATTCCCAGCTGTTTTGGGAATAATCCCTCTAAAAAGCCCTATGGCACAGATCAATCAGAGCATCCATGGTCAGGTCTGGACACTTTGCCTCCCAGCATCCCATCTGCTCGAAAACCTCCCGAAATTTAGACCTATTGAGCTGAAAATTTTCCACACCCGACGGTGATTCCTCTTTCTCGCCGCTGTTTTTGTTTTCTGGGCAAGAAAAATGGCCCAGCTGTTTCAGGCTACAGGGGGAGTGGAAAACAGCCGTGCTCCAAAAATGCTTCCCCATGCCTGGGAGGTGTTGCAGGCTGGAAAAGCTGGAAGGCAACACGCAAACTGCCCGGCTTGCAGAGCTCCATCCCACCTGGAGCTCGGGGACACGGGGCTCGTTTGGCCCCAGCTCCGAGCCTCCCCACATCGCCTTCCCAGCCGTGCCTGGGGCTGAGTGCTCCTGCGAGACCAAAGGCAGGGAGCACACGGAGATATTTTGGAGATATTTTGGCTCGGGTTCCTCTCTGTTGCCGGGCTGGAGGCACGGTGGTGGCTGGCAGGAGCTGGACTCGGAATCACGGACTCACGGAATCATGGAGTCACAGGATGGTTTGAGACCGTAAGGATCATCCAGTTTCAACCCCCCCTGGCAAAAACCAAGCTACAACACACGGAGAGCTTCAGCTGGGTGGGAATTCAGGTGGGGTGACGGGGGGGTGACGGGAACATCACACAGGGCTCTGCTGTGGCTGAGCATGGGGAAAGCTCTCTCCCCATGTGTTTCGTCCCTGTTTTTGCACGGTTTAATACATTCTCTGGTATTTTTAGAGCAAAGCTGATGGAAGAAGGGCAGCACCGGCCAATGGATTGCCTACACAAAGCTACACTCGCTGCAGGATCACTGCTGAAGGGATCTTCCCAAATTATTTCAGGGAGTTGTCAACTGTCCCTGGATGTAAAAGTGATGGTAGCCACTTCACAGAGTGGTTTGGACTGGAAGGGAGCTTAAAGCTCATCTCATTCCATGGGCAGGGACGCCTTCCACCAGACCAGGTTGCTCAGAGCCTCGTCCAACCTGGCCTTGTTTAAATTCAAATTGTTCAAAATTAATTTAAATTTATTTTCATCTAAGCATCATTTAAATTTAAGTTTATTCATTTAAATTTAAGCCTGTTTAATTTAAGGGATTTTTTCACCTCACAGGTGAACAAGGACCACGCAGAGCCCTTGGAAAGGTTGATTCCCATCCCTCTGGATCTCTGTGCCCCAGATTCTGCATGGAAAAACCCCATTTTAACATCTTAGAATTATAAATCATTATTTTATAATCATTTATAAAAATTTAAATTTAAGCTGGTTGAATTTAAATATAAACCTGTTTCAACTTAAGCCCGTCCTTGTTTAAATATAAAACCTTTCCAGGATTTGGATGGTGCAGAAAAAAATGCACCTTAAACCAGCAGAATTCCCTTGTGTTTTGGGTTTAGCCTTTCCCACCAAGAAAGGCTAAACCCAGCAGAAATCCCTTGATTTTGGGGGTGTTTCTCACCAGGGAAGGCTACAAAAGATGGGGTTGGGGATAAATTTCCAGCCTCGTGGTTGTTTTCCGCTGTCTGGGGGGTGCCGGTCCCCGTGGCCCTGGCACAGACCCCTCCACAGGCCAGGAAAGGAGGGAGCCCCGGAAAAGGCAGCAGGGCCAGGCTGCGGGGCTTCAGAGGGGAGGAAGCAGCGGAGAAAGGAATTCAGATAATTGTGTCCGTGCGAGAGGGCGGAGAGAGGGCCAAAATCAGATCTAATGCTGCGGGTATGGACAGACTGAAACCAGATCCCCTGGCTCGGGCTGCTCTGCCTTTGCTGCTCTGAACCCTTATCACCCATCTGCTCTTGAAGTCTCCCAGATGAAGGGAAAGCCACAGTTATGTGCATCTCACAGCTGGGAAAATGTTTCAAAACACATCCCCGGCAGAGAGGTTCATTCCTGAGCCGCGGGGCCCCCCTCGGACCCTTCCTCAGCCAGGGAGAAACCTCTCCTCTCTCTGATTCACCTTTTCAGAGCTTGGGGCATTTATCTGCCCGTGGCTGGCTGGAGGTGAAACATCCTCCTTGTGCTCTGCAGCCCCCAGTTTGTTATCAGGAGCAGTTTGATGGGGGTGTGGCATGAGGAAATGGAGATTGAAGCCTTTTCTCCTCCCCCTGAGGCTGTTTCTCCCTTTCCAGACCCTCTTGCGCATCACCGAGGAATGCCCATGGTTTGCTAACACCTCGCTGTCTGGGGAAAGCTGAGGATCCTAAAGGGATGATGCCACAAGAAGAAGCCCTGGTCTCTCCTGCCTGGGTCTGCTCCCAGCCATTGGAGCAGGATGGAGCACGGCCACGAGGCTGGGACTGGCTAAAAAGCTCCTCACCCATGGTTGAAAGAAATTTGGGGCAGTTGTGAGTGCTGCTCTCGCATATTGCCAGAAATTACTCCATAGTTTTGCTTAAAATATTTTTTCTCTCCTCATGCTGCTGCAGGAAAGGTTATTGGTCTCCACAGAATCCCAGAATGGTCTGGGATGGAAGGGAGCTTAAAGCCCACCTTGTTCCACCCCCTGCCATGGGCAGGGACACCTTCCACAATCCCAGGTTGCTCCAAGCCCCGTCCAGCCTGGCCTTGAATGGAATGAACCCCTCAAGAAGAAGAGAGGGATGCTCACCAAGGAGAGGAATTCAGTGGCTGCTACCTGTGGGCTCAACAACTCCCCGTGGAAAAAGCTGTCCTTTGGGGCCCGAAACACCTCGAAAAAGCCAATTCTTCAGCATTTCAGGTTGTAGCCCAGCTGAAATCAATCTCCTGGGGCTGTGCTCACCACAGGGAGGAGAAGGGAATGCTGAACAACGAAGCATTTTGCTGCTGGGATGCTCAAAGTTGCTATGTTATGTCCTTCCTCCCTGCAGCAACCTCTGGGCATTCAGGAATGTGTTGCCCCAAGGTGCCGTGTCCCTCCCTGGCCAGAAAATTAAAGCAAATATAAAAACAGCTTTAAACCAACAACAACAACAACAAAAAGGAGCTTTAAACAGGAAGAACCCCCCTTGCCAAAGGCCTGCACTCCTCCACAGGCTGAGTGGGGCTGGTGGCAGCTGGAGGAGGAGGAGGAGGCAGGTTTGTGGGAGCCCCTCGTTAAAACCTTGGCAGCCCATCACTGGAATGGCAGCTCGGAGCTGCCGAGGGGCGGAAGCTGCTAATGAGCAGCCGAAGCAGGGAAAAGCAGAGCTGCCCCGGCGTTTGGGAGAACCATCGGAGCTGCCTCGTGGGTGGCTCAGAGGAACAAGCACTGAGGGACACCAGAGGCATCTCCCAAGGCAGGGAAGGGTGTGTGGGCAGGGATGGGGGACAAAGAGGGGCAGGAGATGGCCCCCACCAGCCCTCCTGGCTAGCAGAGCTCACCAGGGCTTGCTGCGGCTTGGATCTACTGCCCCGAGTCCCTCACTCACAAGCCACAGGAGAAAGGTGTGGAACCAAGCGGGGAAAAGGCAGGGAAGGAGGTGTTCTCCCGGTGCAGCTCTAGGGAAATACCCAGGGCTGGGGAGGAGAACCTGCCCAGACACCGACGTGTCCCGAAGGAGCAGCTCCGAGGCTCACGCCAAGGCTGAGAGCAGCCACATCCCACCTTCCTCTGCTGCCGGAGTCCCACATCCTGCGGCCTTCTCGGGTCCGGATGGGCTCCAGCTGCCCGAGCACCGGCAATCCTGGGCAGGCACTGCCTCAAATGCCCACCCAAAACGGGGCCAAAGCGGTGGGAACGGGCGGAAATCAGGGAAGGAGGGTGGAGTTGCCAGAGGTGGCCCCTCCGCTTCTGCTGAGACACATCCCACCCTGCACAGACACAACTCGCAGGCTAAGGGGGAATTTAATTTAGGACCAAGCTCCCTGGGACATGGTCTCTGGACCCAGGGATAAACACAACTGAGATACCAACGGGGCTGTGAGAACACCCTTCTGCCTCCACCCCGTTTTAGGAGAGCAGATATTATTGGCCAAAGGGAAACCTTTCCTCCTCCCCCTCGGCGTTCCTGCCAAAATAATACAGATCCTAGGAAAAACACCTTCTCTAAAAATAAACATATACATCTGTGGCTTTCTTCTTTTTCCAAGGGAACTCTCTGGGTCTGGCCCGCTCAGCCAGCATCTCCTCTGCTCTCACAGTTTTCCTGCGTGCAGCTGCAGTTCCCAAACCTCAGGAGCGGCAGCATCCCTGTGGGATGCTCTGGGATTTTCCTACCCCATGGACGAGACTTTTCCTACCCGTTTCCCCACTTTACCTGCCCTTGCATAGATTAAATATTTTGGGGGCGAGTCTGGCTCTGTCTGTGGCTGAGCACAAGGAGGAACAGCCTCAGTTTTTTTCATCAGTGCAGCACAAAGGCTCTGTAGTAACATCTACTCCTAGGAGTAAATCAGGGAAAGGATGATAAACATCCACTGTGTCTGACTCAGCTGCGTGGATTGATGCCAGTGGAATTAATAACAACAAACCCCCCCTGTTTTAAAAGCATCTAGGGTTTAAACTCCTTCTTTTAAATAAAACAGTAACAGGAAAACAAGCAAAAAAAAAAAAAAATTTGGGGCCACCCACTGAAAGGCAGAGACATGAAATCCACGGAATCCTGGGGGCTTCTGGGAACAATCCACGGGACAGGTACAATTGCCCCGGGAACTCGGGGTGCTTTTTCATGGCCCTGACAAAGAGCAGCTGAGACACCTGCGGGCCAGATGTGCACAGCTGTACGTGTGCTGCTGCCCATCAGTCCTCGGGTTCCGTCCCGCTCCAGACGCCGGCCCTCACAAACACAGCTCGGAAGGCCGGGCTGGAGCAGGGGAACGGCGAGCCCAGGCATTTCCCTCTTCCCAGCAGTGCTGCCGAGTCTCGTCCGCACGCAGAGCCCAGCCCTCGGAGCCCGCCTGGCCTGCACGATGCAAACGTGGGGCAGAGACCCTCAAGGGAAATGTGGGGAGAGACACTGGCATCCTATAGCCAGGAGTTTTTAATGCCCCTGCATGAGGGACCTGGCGGGGTAGGTGCCACCCACACTGCGTTTCAGACCCAAGAACCCATCAACACCCTCCCTGGAACTGGTTTGTCCTGGTGTTTATCGCCACGTGGCACAGTTTTGCCACCTCTCCACGGGCACACGTGTAAAGGATTTTAGTTTTTCCTGCAAAAAGTATGGCACTCACGCCCACAACTCTGGGAAGAGAAACCTCGCCTTGTCCTGAGTTAGCCTTGGAGGCGATTGCTGAAAAAAGAGCTGAAAAAAGACCCTTTTCCTTGGCATCTGGAGCAGGAATGAAGCTGTGTTTGCTCCTCAAAACTGCCAAAGAGATGCTCGGGCAGCTTCCCTGAAGCGTGGATGGATTTAATCTTGGTTTTACTCTTACGGATCCTTACAGAGCACCACAAAAAGCCCTTGGTGGGAAGGAGACAAGGAAGATTCCCCATCTCCTTGCCCGCTGTGCTCAGTGCCCAGGTTTTGGCCTCCCATCCCAGGTGCCGTTCCCAGATGTTTGCAGGAGAAAGGTTGCTACTCTGGCATCTTCCCCGCCGCTACAAGGCACATGCCGAAGGTCCCTGAATTCCTCAATCCCAACTCCCTGGCCCTATCCTCAATGTTTCCCTCATGGCAGGTGCTGTTCCTCGTTCCTTGATAACCACCCAGGCTCTGAGCAACGGAGGTGATTCAGTCCCAGGACTTTGGGAAGGGATTGTACCCGGCCAGGTCTGCATCTGGGATTAATCAGCACGGCTTCCTTGAAGTCAAGGGGCCAAATTCTCACTCGGAATAAAGCGGCTTAACCCTGCTGCAGTCAATAAAGCCTCTCTGATCTTTTTTTTATGTCAAGAATCGCTCAGCTCTTTAAAATACCTGGGGTTACAGGGCGCTGCCCTCTTGAAGGGGGAGCTATATTTTTATATGACAAACAATCCTGCCGGGGGAAGGAGTCCTTGGCACGGCATGAGGCGCTCTGGATTTTGTGGGGCTGGGGTGAGTCGTTGGGATTGGCATTTTGGGCACCCTGGGAATGGTGACAGTGACTTGGAATTTGAATGGGTGTCATAAGCTCGGCATTCCTTATCTCCTACTGCCCCGGGGCTCTTTCTGTCCCTTTTCCTTGGCCTGGCAGCTGCATCAGCAGGGCACAAGCCTGGCAAAAGCCACCCTTGGTCCTGCATCTCTCCTCGGTCCCACTGTTTCTCCCAGCCCTTAAATGCAAGCACCACGCAGTGCACTCGTTTTCCTAAACTTTACAGCTGCTGCCTTCCATGCAGATGGCGTTGCCCATGCTTGGAATCACAGAATATCCCGTTAAACCAGGTTTAAAACCCTTAGACCAGGCTTCTTAAACCAAGCCCTCTAGATTGCAGCCCGCTTAAGTACCGTTCGAGGTACGGAGCCCGTTCCCTGCCCTGGTGTTGACAATCCCCTCTACCCCTCTCTTTCCTCTTCCTCCTCCTCTCCTTGCCAGCCTCTTTCCACGGCTGCCTCTGCTTCCCGGGGGTGCCCAGCTCCTTGGGGTGTCCTGTGCAGGGCCAGCAGTTGGACTCGATGATCCCCGTGGGTCCCTTCCAGCTCTGGAGATGTCCTGGACGCAGCATTGCGTGAGGGCCAGGTAAGGCTGCTGCTGTGGCCTGAAGGGGTTTGGGGGTGTGCAGAGGACTTTTGTTGTTGTTTTGTCGGAATATGCTGCACTTCAGCGTGGTTTTGTCTGGCTCTGCCTGAACGAGGGGTCGGATGTTGTTTGCCAGCTCCGGTTGGGCACCCGGGGCTGTGGTGGCTCCTGAGAGGACAGGGCTTTCTGCAGGCAACGGCAGAGTGGCTGTGAGTCTCCCTCGGGGCTGCTCGGGGGGGATATTTTATCTCTAATTCTGCGGGTTTGGATGCTGCCATCCACCTTCAGCAGCGTGGGCAGCGCATCCCCCCGCGCCCTGTCCGGGCTCTGAGCACCCATGAATCATTTTTCCAAGGCTCTCAGGAGCAGCATCACTCCTCGCACTGGGCGTGGGGCTGGTCCCTGCTTTATGGGCTTCCCTGAAACTGCTCGGCGGGCCAGGCCGGGCAGGCAAACCACGGGAAGGGGACGGGGAGCCAGATCTTACTCACAGCCTCTTTAGCAACGCGCTTCCAGCCCGGATAGCGCCGGGAGCTTCCCAACCCCCTGCTCTGCTCCCAGAGCCTCCAGTCCCACAAAAGAACACCCCGAGGGATTTAATTCTCGGTGCCACGACTGACTAATCATTTCTAAAATCTTGCTTTATTCTGCTCGCTCTCTGCGCCGCTGCTTCGTGTTTCTTTCCTATCAATAAATTATCCGCTTCAGAGCTCTCGGGTCGCCTTTTCACCGCACTTCTGGGTTTTATGGCTTCGCGAGAGGTAAAGCGAAGTTATCGCTCCCTTGCTGCTGTTTCTCAAAGGGAACAAACAGTCTTGTTCAAATTTTTGGGGGAAGGAGCGGGCAGAGATGGAACCTCTCTGCTCGAGGAGCAAACAAGTCGGCTTGTCTGTGTCTGGTGGAGGATTTAATCACATGTTTAATATTGAAATGCGTGCTGTTCGCCCCGATGGCTGGGGTGGGGTGTAGCACATGCCCTGCTGACTCAGAGCAGCCCGGCTCCCAGCAACATGATTTGTGTGCAGCACGCACTCCGCAGCCTAGGAAAAAAAGCCCTGGAAAATCGGTTTCCACGGTCTCTCCTAGCCGGTCGTGCTGCAAAAGGCAGATGTGCGTTTCGCTGTCTGCAGTTGTCAGGTTTTTGGGGTTTGGGTGATTAAGTGAACGGGTTAAGTGGACGCTTTCAGGCGGACGAGTGCGGCTGACTCAGCTCGGCAGCAGCTGGCTGGTCTTGTTTAGGTTTGCCAGCTGCAAAAGCTGGACTTGTTTGAACCTCGGAGAGTGACCCCTGCGAGGTTCCCGCTGGGATAATAACCTGTGTCACCGCGGCTCTGATGCAATCCCCGCTCTGGGGGGGAGCAGGACGAGCTCCCCGCAGCATCTGCTCCGAACAAAGGCTCCGTGCTCCGGCTCTGGCAGTGCCGCTCCCCTCTGGGTTTCACGAGCGGTCTGGGATGGGCAGGGACACCTTCCGCTAGACCAGGTTGTTCCAAGGGCCCCATCCAAGCTGGCCTTGGATGTTCCCAGGGGTGATGGGAGCCTCTGGTTGATGCTGAACAGCTTTTCTGCTCTGTACAACCGAGTTTTACCCACGATTTGTGTTTGCAGTACAAGATGTTTCTTTAAGTTTCGTATTCTCCAGGTGAAATCTGCATGTGATGCTTGTGAAGCGGGAGGGAGGCTGGGTGCTACCTTCGGTGATTGAAATGAGGGTTCAGAGGCTTATGAGGGAATCAGATTGAATGCAGGGAGAGAAGAGGGAAGCTTGGATCTGCCTCTGTCTGGAGAACTGTGCTCGTGCTTCTGCACACAACACACAGATCATCTGTGAGCCCGGATTTAATTAACTACGCCGTGGGTGTGGAGGATGGCTGGGGTGACTTAATTTAAGAACTTTTCACTCCTCTGTGTGCTTTTTGCCTGTTAAAAATGCTTTGGGTCTCCTTTTGAAATTTCTCTTTGCCATTCTTCTACAGGCACAGATGGGCCTCGTCGTATCATAAAATCACAGAATGGTTTTGGCTGGAAGGGACCTTAAAGCTCATCCCATGGGCAGGAACACCTCCCACTGTCCCAGGCTGCTCCAAGCCCCGTCCAGCCTGGCCTTGGACACTTCCAGGGATGGGGAAGATCCGTGTCTGTCTGTGCACTGCACATTTCACCTCGAATGCAGCACTTCCCCATCAGTAAATGTCGGTGTGAATGTACATTCCAATTAAAGGCTCCCTAAAAGCAGCGGGGATTGAAATCAACACCAATAAACGAGTGAAATGAAGCTTTTTTTCAGGGAGACTGGCTGGTTCCCGTGGCACACGGTTTTCCCTGGAGATGGCAGAAGAAATGCAAATGCTGGGCCACGCTCCCCTCCTGGAAGTGCATGGATGCACCCGACAGGAAACTTAACCTGACATCCCACACGGTTTGGCTGAGCAAAGTGATCTCTGCCCTTTCCATACTTATTTATATTTTCAGTTGACTGCATAATCTGGCCCTCTAGAAAGTCCCTTCAGGAGGTCACGCAGCTGAAATAATAGCTAATGAATTTGTAACAAATTATTTCAGACTTATTAAACACTTTCTTCCTTCCCTTCCAAGTGTTTGCATGCTGCTCCCAAACTAGGTAGGGCTGGAATAAGGAGGGTGGCAGGACCGTGCCAGCTCCAGAGACCTAAGGAGAACTGCTGGCATTGCTTTTCCTTCCAGAGATAGCCTCATTCTGCTCCCATCACCTCATTTGGCTGTTCCACCTCTGCTTTTGGGAAGGTTTTAAGGCCAGGGGATGAGGCTCTTGGACTTCTCCAGTGTTGCACCATCCAACTGATTTCCATCTCTGCTCCATTAATCAGGGATTGGTTTGGGTTGGAAGGGACCTTAAAGATCTTTGAGCGTGAAAGGACCTGGGTTTATTCTTTCCAGTGCTTGGTTACACAAGCCAGGCCCTGACAGCAGGAATTGGTGATTGGTATCTGCTCTGAGGGGATCTGCTCCCCTTTTCCATGGATGCAAAGATCCTCCTGCGTGCATGGGCTGGGGCTGAATTTTTGGGGACTCACTGCCTGGCCCCCTGCTGAGATCCAGCCAAGTCATCCTGTTGGCTGAGCAAGGGAATGCCTGTGGGCTGCCTTCCCAGGACAAGGAGCTGTCTGGTCCAGGGACCAGACACATCTGTGGAGACAGCCCAGGACATGTAGGGACAGCTCTGAACCAACTTGTGCCTTCACCTGGACTTGAGCTGTGTATTCCAAACCTGACAGTGCTGCTTCATCCTGACTTAGGTTGGTCTTGTATGTTAGGGGTTTTAGTTTTCCCAAGAGATCCAAGGAGTAACTAAATGATAAAGGCTGTTGGATACAAGTTTAGGCTGGAATTCTCAAAAGGATGAAGGAAGCTTTCAAGAAAACTTGGTATCTATCAAAAAACTCCCAGCTCTGGAAGGGCCCTAAATCTCTTTGGCTTCAGTCTGCTCGTCAGCCCCTGTCCCTTCCCCAAAAATGGGTCAGAGGAAGGTGGCCCTGGCTGTTTGAAGCTGTGCTGGGGAGTGGGCAGTGCCACAGAGAGGGTTCAATCATTTTGTGATGCTTCAGCTCTGGGGTTTGACCCTGTTAGTGCTGCTCAGACAGAGCATCCTGGCTGGGTGGGCAGCTCTGAGACCACCAGGAGGAATTTTAACCTCCCACATCCCTCAGCTTTGTGCTGTGCCTTCCCCTGGTTTGGGGCTCCTCGCTGTGTGCCAGGCTCGGCTCAGTGCCAGCAAGGACAGGCTGACCTGTGTGAGCACTCCTGGAAGCTCCCAAAATACCCCTTATCTCACTGATTAAGGCTCCGCCCTCACACAAGGCCCCAACAGATTATGTAATGTCTTCATTTAGCAATTAATGTAGAAGTTTTAGTGGGGTAAAGTTCCAGCCTTTGGGTTTTAGGTGGAAAAGCTTGAGCACGTAATCTTTGAAGAGTTCAAAACTAGCAAAAAAGAGCTTAAAGTAAAATGCATTTTCTGGAATCCTGTCCCAATTCACGTCTGATTAGGGCCCCTTTGGAATGGGGAGGAAAATTACTCCAAGAGGTATTTGGGTCTGAATTATCCATCAGCACTACTCAGGCAGTTTTCCCTGCCCTGAGTTTTGCATCTGTGTACTGACCAGAATGGTGACTTGTATTTTTATTTAAAGCATCCCCATCCCTACAGAAACCTCTGGTGGTTTGTGAACCACAGCGCTGCCGATTTCAATCATGCCTAAATATCGAAGGCGAGCCTGATTTGTGCTGGAAGTGCTTGCTCATCAGCTTTCCCTTTAATCAGTGGGGTTGTTGGGACTCTCCAGCCCCCCTTGGCTGCCCTGGTCGCTTTGCAGGATCCTGCTCGAACCGGAGGCCTCGGGATGGCTCCGGCCCAAGTGACCTCCTCAGGATCCTGGTGCAGAATTCTCCTGGTGGTACCCTGAGATCAGCAGATGCTGGCCTTTCTCTCAACTCCCACTCAGTGCCTCAAATCCCAGGGAAAGCTCTCCTTCCGCTGCTACACCCTCTGCTTTGAAGACAAGAGATGATTCAACAAGATATTGGAGGGGGGTGTGGGGGTGTTGGATGGTTCAGTTGCCTTCCAAAACTCACAGGGCTTTCCAAAGCTGGAACTAGGACATTTCCAAAGCTGGAATTAGGATGTTTCCATGCACAGCCTGCCCTCTCCAGAGCTTCCCTGGCACTGATGCACAGCAAGACCTGCAGCAAAGCTAATTCTCCTACTCGCAATTCTTCTCCCAGCCCTTCCCCAGTTACCCAGCTGAGATGTCCTTTGCCTCCCAGCCCCAAAAAAGCAGCCTGTGGATAAATGATTTGGGATCATAAGGGATATGACGAGTCTTTGCAGCTCCAAGGAGAGTCTGGGTGCACCCAGTGGGTGCCTATGGAACCAGAGTCCTGCTATTGGTTTGAGCTGTATTTTATTTTATTCATGGCACAGCCTCTCTCTGCTTGTTTGGGAAGTTATTCCCTGCCTTTGCTGCCTGGAGCAGATCCCAGAGAGCAGCACAGCCTGCTCTTTTTATTATCTGCCCCACTAATGCCTCCTTTTTATTTTTTATTTTTGCCCTCCCTCCTTAGGTCGCTTGTTTTGGGTCACTTTATTCTCAGTACTGACCCCACGGCAGGGTTTTCCAGCTCTGTTGCTTCTGTGACTCAGGAGGGATGTTTTGCTCTCATTTATTAGTTTTTCTGGCCAGAATACAAGAGGTTAAACACTTTGGAGAAGCTTATTCTGTATTTACGGCCGAGGTAGGTTTCTAAATCAACAGTAGGTCGTGTATTGGAGTGACTCACAGAGCTGCTTAACCTTTTTCCTTCCGTTTTTGTCCCTCTCCAAATCCGAGGAACATCTGCAGTTTAGATCTCTGCGATGAGGAGCTGCGAAACGAATAGAAACGGCCGAACGTAAATCCAGCCTGGTGGCACGTGAATGCCTTCTGTGCTGGCAAGGTCCTGCCTGCTGGGGACGTGCCAAGGTGGGCACTGCAAGTGTTGACATCTGCTTTTTGGGGGGGAAATGGAGGCAAAATTGCAGGGCAAGGTGGGCATGGGCTGGGAGTACGTTCAGCCTGGCCCCTCCAGTTTAGAGAGATGAGCCCAGGGTGGGCTGTGGGTGCAAGGAGAGCAAAACCCACCGGTGCCATCCCATCAAATGGTCACGAAAGAGGTGTCACCCTCTCACTTAGCCCAGAGGCTCTGGTGGAAAGTGTCCATCAGAGGAAAGGGCCCCAAAATCCCGCGGCACTTTTGCTCCCTGCCAGAAACAGTGGGAAACGGGCTGGAGGTGGACAGAGCAGATGGGAGCAAGCTGGGGGCTCCTTCCTCAGCCATCACCTCTGCAGTTTGCTGTGCTTCAAACCCCCTTTTCCCATGGATATTTACAGACCCCCCCCTTTTTCCTGAGCAGCAGAGCAGGCCTGAGACATTTTCACTCCCAAATCGCAGCCAAACCCCTGCCCAGCAGCATTCAGTGACTCTCTTCTAAGGAATGTGTGGAATCTCTCAGATTTTGGGGTTCGTCCCTCTCCTCTCCCTGCCCCAGGAGCTTTCAGGATGGTCCTGCCAGCTCTGTGTGCAGTTTTTGGGGGTCTCTGCTGGGTCTAGGCCTGTGCAGGAGCCCTGTGGGCACAGCATCTCTCTGGGGTCCAGATGCTCCTCATGCACCCCAATCTTTAAAGGAATTCAGTCCCTCAGGGAAGGGCAGATGCTTTCTGTGGGTACCAGCAGCTCTGGGGGATGCTTGTCCTGCAGGATTTGGGCTGACCTGGGAGGCCTGAGAGGTTTCTTTTCTTGCGTTTAGACCACAAATTGCCTTGCTCTCAATGCCTGCCAGCTCTCTGGGGTTTTCCCCCATGAAAGGACTGCGCTGCCCAACCCTCTTGGAGTCATCTTTTAAAATTTGGGTTGTTTATTGAAGTGGCTGTTGGTAAAGGAATGGAGTAGACCTGTGCTTGTTGTGTTTGGAGCTAATTTAAAATCTCCTGTTAAGAGGAGGACAGGGCAGGTTTAATCACATTCTCAGGAAAACAGAGCAGAGCAATGGCATTTTTTTATAAAAAAGAATTTTTCTATCAGAAAGGCAGCTGTGGCTGCAAGGTGGAAGCACCTCTGATGCCGCACTCTGACCCTAAATTAAATAACCTGGGAGTCTGTTCTCCTGATGATCTGATGCGGGATGTGCCCAGTGCAAAATTTGGTTCCTCCTTTTCTTGGGCAGTGAGACAGCTCCTGGCTGCTCCCAGGTATTCCATGTGCTCCCTGTTAGGCACACAGGGGATGTTCCCCTTGGCTGCAACCCCAACCCCACCTTATTCTTCATTTAATGCCGTTTATCCTGCCCTCTAGTGCCAGCAGGTGCTGAGTCAGCAGCTGCTGCGGTTTTCCACCTTTTCCATCTCCCAGCCTGGGAATCTGCTGCTGCTGCTGAGGCTGCCAGGGCGGGGAGAGCTGCCAGAAATGTTTGTGCACCGCTGGGATGTGTTGGGAATGGGTACCTCAGAGCAGCTTTGGAGCGAGCATGGTTGCTTGGAAGGACCTTTTGGAGATGTTTGCAAGGAAAACGAGCCTTGCGAGGGAAATGGGAATACACGTGGCAGGCTGTGTGAAGGGAGCCTTTGGAGTTCAGGAGGTTGTTTCAGTGATGAACTTAAAATGAAATCTTCAAGCCTGGGAAGTGCTTGGAGATGCTGGGGACAGGCAGGGCTGGGATAACACCTGGAAACGGATGTCTTGCTTTTCTCTTGAAGAAAAGGGGGAATAATTTCCTGTTTGAGGAGACATCTGAGAGCCTTTTGTCACCCACTCTGCTGGGAGGGGAGGAGAGGGGAGGCTCCCCCAGCCACATCCTGGGGTCTGCAGGCACATCAGTGCTCCCCAGATCTCCCCCAAGCCCATCACACACCTCCCTCCTTCCTACTGCTGCGACCCTCCTGCTGTTTTGAAGACCCCAGCAGACAGAAGCTTTAGGGTTTAGAGTGCAGGGACACCAAGGCTGCCGAGCTGGGTGTCCATGCAGCCGGGCAGGACGGGACCCGCCGCAGCTTTTGCACAATTTCCTGGGTTATTTCAAGCTGTGGGGAAGGTCCAGCCGTGCATGGGAGGGGCAGGCAGGGCTGTGGTACGCAAGCAAGGCTGCAGAAAATGGAAAAACAGCCTTGGATAAGTCTCCTCCTCCCCTGTCCCCTGGTCTTGGATCTGAAACTGGGGAAAGGCGGGTGGGGGGAACACCACAACAACACCCCAAGCCTGTGAGGTGACCCCTGGTTTTGCTGTGCTGACGCTGGCGGAGCTGTTAGGGTGGGTTTGTTTCTTTAAGGTGTCTCCCAGAGGGAGGATCAGCCAAATGCGATGTGGCAGCTCTGGTAACTCCTCTTGGCTCTCAGCACGGCCCTCGCTGATCACACAACTTGCTAGTGAAGAAGGTACAGCTGTCCAGGCCTTGGCAGGCGTCCCCACCCTCCGCTTGCTGCCAAATCCTCGCTCGCTTTTTTATAAAAATTCTTAGTTTCCTCAGAGAATGGAAATGGAGCAGCCTCATCTGCCTCCCAGCCCCTTCCAACGCCTCCTGGACCTGCTGGAGTAAAGCCCGGTGTCCCTGCATCCCTCCGTGGTGCTGGGATGTTGGCAGCCAGGGAGAGCCCCGGTTCCAGGGCTCCTGCCCTGCTCTGAGGGGCTGGGGGGGGACCAGGGTGAAAGGTTGGGGTCCCAGCAGTGCCTGCACATGGCTGGAGCTGTGCTGGGGGTGGTTTGGCATTCCTGGCATGGGCATTCCCAGCTCTCATAGACACCTGGGAGAAGGGAACCAGTGGGAGGTGGGGGTAAGAGCAAGCTCACCACGGGGCCAGCAACTCTCCTGAGGCCCTTCCCTGGCTGTGCCACAGCTGCAGAGCTGGAAGTGCCTCATTATCCCTGTTTGCACCTCGATGGAGCAGCTCCAATCACCCAGGTCCCGAATTGTCCCAGCAGCCAGATCCCCTGAAAAGCTTCAGGCATTGATTCCTGGACTGGGCTCCCTGCAAGAGCTCCAGGAAACCTTCACCTTCTCCTCTCCCTCCTTCAGAAATGACCCAAACCCCCCTGGTTTTGGAACATTTTAGCAATTTTAAGGATGTGCCTGATCTACAGAAGAGCTGCAAGGCAGCCTGAGCAGTGCAGCGGATGAGTAATTCAAGGAAGGGGGGAGCCTATGGATTTCCTCTCCAGAAAGCGCTTTTGGATCTTCAAACAACGCAAATGTGGCTGGAGCCGTCGAGAGGCTGTGCAGTAGCATTTTAGAGAAAGATTAAGGAAAAACAGCACTGGGGAACAAAAGGACTTTTCACAGCTGGTGAGATGATGGCATTAGGAAGCTCCCAACATGCCCTGAACAGGAGGTTTATTTTCTGGAGGAGCAGGGATGAGTGGGCAGATCTAAGAATTGTCCTTGGGACTTGTACATGTGCCTCGGGCTCTGCAGTGGGCATGAAAACCTTGCTAATTGCAGCAGAAAATGAGCCGGTAATGGCAAATACGAGAACAATAAACCAGTATGAAAAAGGGGGAATGGATTTGCAAGTACTCCTGTATTTAAGGCCAGGTGTTCTTCTCTCTGGTTCTGACACGATAATCCTGAAAAATCATATGATTCCGTGAGTTGATAATGACATTTTAGCCTGAAAAACCCTATGATTCCATGAATTGATTCTGGCATGATTAGCCTGAAAAACCTTATGATTCCATGAATTGATTCTGGCATGATTAGCCTGAAAAATAATATGATTCTGTGAATTGATACTGACATTTTTAGCCTGAAAAATCTTACGATTCTACGAATATGCACAGCTAAAGAATAGCTACAATTTCCAGAGCCGGGTCTGTGTCCCTCGACAGCTTTAAAATATTTACCTTTTGCCACTCATCGAGAGTGAAAGTATTGCCCGGTTTACAAAATAACGGCGCTTAGGAGGAAAGCTTTCGGATTAACTCGGTCCTGTTGAAAATCGGCATGTTTTGAGCTCCCAGTTCCGTATCCTCAGCCCTCTGGGCACATGGCAAAGCCCTGGGGGTGCCTGGAATTGTATTTTTGGTGTGACAGGGTCTTTTTGGAGGTGCTTTCCACTACCAATTTCCCTGGCATGAACAGGGAAAGCAGCGGTGAGTTACTCCTTTGCGCGCGTTATAACGAGAAATATTGATCATTAGGCTGTTTGATTTTAAAGTTTCCAAGGGGATCACTTGAAAAGGATCTCTGATCTCCGCTGTTCTTGAGGTACAAGCTGATTTAAACATTTCAAAAGCCTGAGCCTCTTCTCTGTCCCAAAACCCAAGTGCAAACTCATCACATCGCGATTGAGGTGAGAGCGCTGCGCTCCAGCTCCCTTCCAACAGCAAAGATTTCAGGCCCAGCTGGTATAAAACAGATTATTTAGTGCTGGCAATCCCTGGAATCTATTAAACAGCCCCTTTCGTGGCCAGGGATGAAAAAGCCCTTGTAAAATGCTGGGTTGTTCCGTGCACAAACCCCCACGGAGCTGGGAGGGAGCTTTGGAGATCGCGGGGCCGTGCCTGGAGCGTCGCGCTCGCAACCAGTGCAGCAAAAAGGGCTTGGTGCTAGCAGAAATTTCCTGGGCTCATCAGGCAAAATAATTAAGCAAAACAAATTAAAATATGCAGGATAGCCATCCTATCTAATGTGTAAGAATACAGGTTAATATGCTGTGTGCAGAGTGCTTGTGTAAAAGCCGATATTACCTCATCCGGCCTGTTTTTATCATGTGGTTTTATGCCCTGGTTTCTCACTGGGAAATTTCCATGGGGACAATTCCCGGATGTTCCTGCACAGGCTCAATTCCTGCCACCCATCCCATGCTCTGGAGCCCACTGAGGCAAGCTCACCTGTGTGTTTGGGGGAAGAAAGCCTCAAACTCATGAGAATCGGCAAAAAAGTGCCTGTGGCATGAATTTTGTGGGGTTGTGGCATGGAGGTGGTGCTGGGCATCCCAGTGGGACACATGAAAAGGACAGAGGGAGGCAGCTGCTCAGCTGGAGCAAACTGGAAACCTATTTTCCCCATCCAAAGCCCTTTAATTAATGGGTTGTTAATAAATTTCGTTGCGTCTCTGTCCTGGCCATATTCAGGGTGGGATTTTTTGTGCTGCAAGCGTGGTCCTGACAGAATCCATAGGGCCATGGCACCGGAGTTTCTGGTGGGCCCAGGTGGGTTTTGCACAGCTGGACTGAACTATAAACTCCTTTCTTGTCCTCAGCAAGGTGGTTTATCTTCAGCTTCCAATGCCAAGCTGTTTGCTGGGAAGCATCTCTCTGTTCACCTTCCTCCGGGGTCCACAATTCTATTTGGTTTTTTCCTCACCTTTCTCAGCTTCCCCTCCCAGACAGGAATTCTGCCTAAGGAGCCACATCACACAGAGAAGTTCCACCGTGATGTGCATAAAATTCGCCACAGGGTCAGCCACGAATGTGCATTTTTGTGTCTCTGGCAGGTTAATTTTGTTGAGGAGCTTGGTTTTGGGCACACTGAGCGTGGATGCCATGGGGACCCCCCCCAGCCACCCAAAATACTGGTTTTTCTATGAAAGCCTCTCCCTGGCTCCATCCCACCCTAGTGAAATTTCCAAGCTGGATTAACTAATTTTTTTTAATAGGAAGCTCAGCACAGCCGTGATTCCCCCATTTCAGCAGAGCAATTGGGTTTATTTACATTTAAGCACAAACATATGACTTTTAAAGGAGGCCCGAACAGCTAAAACCGAGGGCATAATCAGATAAATGACTGCATGAGGATTTCTGGTGGCTAAACTCACCCCAAACCCACTTCATACATTTTAAAGCACGACTTTGGCAGGTCTAATATCTCTTAAGGAAATGCTTCTTGGGGGTGGCAGCTAACAAGGCAAAACTCTCTTATTAGGAATTCAATTAAAGCTAGGCCAGGCTTACTGGACCTCTTCCAGTAAATATACATCAAGCTGAACCCGTAGACATCTGTCTCTTCTCTCGCCCCCAGCTCCTCCTTTTGCTGTTTTCCAAGCTGTGGTTAAAAGGTGGGGAGGAGATGGGAGGAAGAGGAGGGACTGTCGCTCGCCCTAGAGTGCAGGGCACAAGGATTATTTTCTGGTTTGGTGTCCGACCGCTTTTGTGATCTGGGGGAGAACGGATCTGCCTCAATCCCATCCCTTGCCGAAACACAGGTGTAAAAAAAAAAAAAACAATTAAAAATCCTAAATCACATAATTATAACAAAGAGAGGTTGGATCCAGGTGGATCCCGGCCCCCGGGTGCTGGTTTGGCAATGAAGAATCCACGCTGCCTTTCCTGCGCTCGTTTAGGAGTAGTAGAGCAAAACACCTTTTCCACCCAAAAGGCTCAGAGCTCGGGAGAGGCGCCCGGAGAAGTCGGGGATCTAATCCGGAGAATTCAGGGATCTAATCCGGAGAATTCAGGGGTCCAATGGTCACTCTGAGCCCGCTGTTACCAGCAGGGTTTAGGAGTTGTTGCCGCTTATTTAACGTTTTTATGGCAGTGGTAACCAAACCTCCCTGTCCCGTTTGCACCCTCCTCCTGCAAGGAACCTGTCTCCAAATTCCTGCTGCTGCGTCCCTTGGTGGGATAGAGAAAGACTGGTTTATTTTTTCCCCTCCTTCCCGAGGGAAAACCCTCCTTACTGCTGAACAGTGAAAACCTTGGGCTCTAAGGGTGACAGACCACGAATAAAATTCAGAGAGGGACCCTCTATTTTACCCCCCAAATCCCCGCTCTAAGGCAGGAGGAAAAATACATCCCAAAGGGTCCCAGAGCCCTGATTCCCATGTTTTGCTGCACAGGAGAAGGATGAGGGCACTGGGGTTGGGGGGACTGGCTGGGGCTGGCGTGGAAATGGTTAAAGGGATGGGTCTGAGGGCAAGGGCTGCCTCGCCTTGATTTATGGGCTGGCTGAGTTAATTTGCTCTTTTGTGTGTGATTAGTTGTTGTTGCTGAGTGGTCATCTTCCACAACTACAAATCTAATTAATGCCGGGGTGCCAAGTGTTGGTTTGGTGTTTTGTTTTGGGGTCTTTTTAAATCCCTGGCAAATATTGCTACTGTTGCAATTCTTGAGAACTGATCATTAATTAGTATGAGTCTGCTAATACCCAGCTAGAGGGTTGCTTGGCTTTCCTCACTTCCAAATTTGCCTGAAGAAGGAAATCGGGAGCTGTGGTGACTCTCCGAGCAACCCACCGAGGTGTCTGGTGGGATCGGCAGCTTGCAAGGAGCGATCTGCTTTTTTTCCCCCTTCCCAATTTTCTGCAAAACCTGGGAAGAGGGGTGAAAAAGCTCCCCGAAATGTCTGCTTTCCCCAAGCAGCTCTAAGTGCCTGGCGGCATTTCGAGCTCGCTCTGTGCTTCGGGCTTGTGGCGCCGTCCCTTTCCATGTTCGTGGCCTCGTCAAACCATTGCTGCAGCTCTCCAGCAAGACATAAATTCTGGAGGGCTTGGGCTCGGAGATTTCAAAGTCGTGCTGAAGCACATGGAAATGATTCTCAGGGCTGCGGCTATAAAAATAATTATATTGCCGGGGGAAAGAGTGACATGAAATGTCCCCAAAAGAGATCTCAGCGGTGGTTACAGGATCTGTCCCGGCTCTGTAAGAGCCCGCTGTGATCTCCAAGGCTCATTTATCACTGCTACCTACAACTGCAGGAAATATGCCCCCAAAAAGCACCGAAGGAAGGAATGCGAGGGGAGAAGCGTTTCGGTCTCCCCCTTTGTTTTAATGAGGATGCTTTGAAAATTAGCGCTGCTCTGCCGAGCTGCGCGGTGTGAGGATGACTAATTTGGAGACAAATTAGGTCTACTTAGCCGAAATGTCTGCCTCGATTGTTCCCTTAATGACCCTTCAACGCACATCTCTCCCGATAGGACTTTTACCGCAGCTCTGCCTCCAGCAGATTAAGTAATAACATGTTTTTACCACTTTTCTAAGCGCTCCTTCGGACCCGATCCAACATTTCCCCTCCGCCATGCGTGTCCCCAGCTCTTTCTGATGGGTAATTCATTTATTTGCGTCTAGCCCCTGGCAGATTTGTCTCTTCGCATGTCTCCTTCTCCGGAGCGTTTCCCTCGCACCCTCTTTTTCAAAGCTCCCTGAGCCTGAGCGATTTTTGGCTGACTGCAGCGTGTTTGGTGTCTGCTGGGTAACAGATTTATCCTTTCCCAAGGAAAGACACGAACGTAAACAGAGGATCCAAAATGCATTTTGCTGGGCTTTTTAAATGCGCTGAGATGAAACCCCCGCCCCTCCCCGCCGCTACAAGGCTATTAATGTAAATACCAAACTTTACAATCCTTCCTGTCAAGGAAACTTATTTACATTTTTTGAAGGATGCGTATAAAAAAAATGGGGCTTTTGGGACAAAAAGGGCTTCGTTCCAGTGTCGCTACACCCCCAGTTCACTGTGCTGCTCTCATACACTATAGAATTAGGTTTTGTTCCCAGGGCCAGCAGAGATAACATCTGTTTGCTTCTTTAAGGAGAAAATGAAATAGGATGCTGGTGTTTTATACTGGGAACAGCCCTGCGAGTCTGAAGGGGCGATGGAATGAGGGCTGTGGATCGAACACACGCGTTAAACGGGGCTTCTCCAGCATGAGAAAGGTGGGGAAGGGGTTACCAGCGCCAGTGCCAGCCCAGGGGAGGCAAAGGGCTCATCCCCCGTGAGTGGGAAGAAGGGGCAGACTGGTCTTACTGGTGCGGGGCTCAAGGCTGTGTTGTCCTTTACACTTTGTGCTGGTCCTGCCATCCCGGCTGGACAGGTTTTTTCCCTGCTAAAAGGCGTATCAGCAAACATACTGCCTTTTTCCCCCGATTTATTCTTTTCAGTGTAGAGCCTGTGGAACATTCCGAAAGCAAAAGGGAAAGGCGGCTGCAAGGGAAGGGGCGCAGGTGGCGGCCGTGAGGATGGGGAGATGTAGGGGGGAGGAAGGCTCGGCTGAAACATCCCATTGCAGCCCTAGAGGTGCACAAGCTGCGCCTGTTTCTCCTGAAACTCCCAGAGTCAGTTGTCTGGAATTCCGTGGAGCTGAACAGGAAAAGCTCTCGTGGCCAGGGGAGCGAGCAGCAGTGACCTGCTGGCGTTCGCAGGGGCCAGGTGGCATTTTCCCAGTTCCCAAGGCTCTGATTTTCTAATCAGACTGCTCCTCCGATTTCTATTTTGCTTGCAGCCAGAGGGGAACGAGCGTCCCTCCAAGGAGAAAGCCTTTCCTTGCTTCTCTCTCCCCAAAACCTGGGGAAAAGGGAGGACGGCAGCCCAGCCTGAGCAGCGCTCACCCCACGCCTGCAGCTCCTACTCCCTAAGAAAGGCAGGAGCTGATCCCAAATCCACACAGCTATTTCTTGGGGATTGTTTTGTCCATTGAGGCAGCACAGGCTGCTCCCCACTCATCCATAAAATGTCCCACCACCCAACTGTATTTGCCCGTTTTCGAGGGTTTCTTGAGGATCTTGGTGTAGTTTCTTTTTTATTTCTGGCAGCCGTAATTTCTGTCGCCATAAACGATCGAATTTGACACCGCACCGCACCAGGCCATTTGTCAACAACCTTTTCAACAGTCCAACCACACGCGTGTTCCTGCACACACAGGCACAGGGAAAGGGGGGAAGGTTTGGGATCCTCCTCTGCAAGAGCCGCCCCAGAGCACCGGGTTGGAAGTTGGGTTACGGCGAAGGCACCGGATTCCGATTCATTCCCAATCAAACCAAAACGTGACGGGGTTTGGTTCTGCATCGTGGTTTTTCTGTAATGTCCTCACAATTTTTTGGGGGGTAGGGACAATCTGAGCACCTACCTATAAAATCTGCCTCATCAGAGCAACATTAATAATAATTTAATCGACGTGGGGTTTAAAACGTGGTTTTAAAAAGGCAGGTTTTGCCCCGAACTGTGTGCTAGGAGTGGTTGTGTGTTAGATAACAGATTCCCAACCATCCTTGGCTAATGGCAACACATCATTTGGGAAACAACAGAATCAATGCATTGTTCCAACCCAGCACTTTCCTATTCGGCCAATCTAAACTGCTGAAGAAATATGTGTTCGGGACATTTTACATCTGGTTTTGACAAGAAGCCTGGGGTTTTTTGTGCGTGGGGCTTTTTTTTTTTTTTTTTTAATCTGTTTGCTGCAGTTTTTTAGCCAGATTAGCATGGGAAAAGGCTCTCTGTTTTATAAACGGAAGGTTTATCTTTTGAAAAACCCACTCAGCTTTGGATTTTTGCAGTTGAAATCAGGGCAAGGCGTGCAAAAATTAGGAATGCCAGCAATGGCCATAAACCCCACAACAACAGTGTTACCTATTTAAATAAAGCTAAACAACAGGCAGCTTGTGCAATCGGTAGAATAACCAATTTTGGGACATTTTTCATACTTCGGGGACTCACTAGAAGAGCGCGTGGACACGTTAATTGCAGCAAATTCCAAACTATTTCAGGATGCAAGTGAAACATTTACATCTGAAATGGTTTTAAGTCTGTTTTACACTGCTAGTAAGTCCTGGTTTCACATTTTTTAGCTTTTTGAAACGAGGCACTGCAGTTGCATCACGTTTTTGCCTGGTTCTGTATTTTATTTATTCCAACGGGCTGCTCATTGCTGCCCGAACAAAGATGGATTTGCCTCTTTAAACAAACCCGGCCAATGGGCTGGGATAAACTTTCCTCTTCAGTCCTGCACATGATGAAATTATTTCATTTTTACATCACAGGGGTGGCGGGGAAAATGTCCCTTCAGTGTGTTTGCCTGGTGAAACGGGTTCATGGGCTCTGTTTTATGTACGGAGCCCCAGACAGCGCCCAGCCAGACCCAAACTCCGGCTGACACAACGCAGAGCTGCTCTGCTTAATTAGCTGGAGATGAGGGTGTTATTAAAAGCCTTTTTCCCCCTCCTTTCTGACTGTTTATTCCTCCCTCCCTGAATATTACAAATGCAGCTGAAGAGGAAGTAGTTTCCTGCTAATGGAAAGCGATGAGGAAGGGTTTAGTGAGGAGAGTAAATAAGAAACTGCGCCCAACGCCAGCCGCTGCTTCACCGGCTCTTTGGGGAAGGGAAACTGGACAAACCCCCCAAAATTCAGCAGAGTTTCTCCTGTCTCTGTTTGCTTTTTGCTGTGTGAGGGGGAAGGGGCACAGCCCGGGACTGCAGCCGACATCTGCTGCTCGTTTCTTTTAAGAGAAACACAACCTGGGGCGAACCCGTCGCCGAGCCCCGCGTGGGTCCTGCCGACCCCCTGGCCCCCAGCTGGGAGGGGATGTGGCCATCACGGGTCTCAGCGCTGGGGTTTTTGGGGTGCAGACGCCCAGGGAGTGGGGCAGCAGCTGGTTTGGATCCCCATGTCAGCCTGTTGTGGCCATCACCTTTTCCTCTCCAAGCCCTTCTCCGGAGCCGCGCTTTCTGGCAAATCTCACGCGGTGACGGTTTCCCCTCTGTCCCTCATCATCCAGCTCTCAACACCAACCCCCTCTTTCTCTCCCCCGTTCCCACAGAGCAGAAGCATGCTGATTATTACTTTTCCCCCCTCAAAATTTGGGGCACATCTCATTTTTGCCTTCCTGGAAGCTCCATGTATTTGAATTTCTGCTGGCGCGGGGGGAGCGGGAGGAACTGGACGTGCCTACGCTGCCCTCCGCGTCGGTGACCCCAAACCCATCAGCGTCCCTGGCATTCCACACCACCTCTCCCCGGGCAAAGGGAAGCAAACAGACCCGGAGCATCGTCCAGGAGAAGAGAAACGGGTACCTACCCCTTGGGCTGGCCCGGCCTGGGCGGTGGCTAGTGGGAGGCCGACATGGACCACGCTCCCTCCATCCTCCACACGGAGAAGGCATAACTGAGCCTCTCGTGAGCCACGTAACTGCAGCTCGTCATCTTACTGTCCATCTCGTCGCTCTGTAGCACCTGGTAGAGGAAGTCTATGTACCGCGCCGCCAGCTTGAGTGTCTGGATTTTACTCAGTTTGTCAGAGGGCAGCGTGGGGATGATTTTCCTCAGGGCGGCAAAAGCTTCGTTGAGCGACTGAGTCCTCTGCCTCTCTCTGACATTGGCCAGGATCCTCTGGCTCTGCAGTTCTTCGTAAGATTGGGAGCTGGGACTGGACTTTTTCCCCCTCTTCCCTGGGTTGGGGCTGCCATCTTCGCTGGACTTCTTACTGTATCTTCTCTTCCTGCCAAATCTCTTTGGCTGCCTTTCCAGCTCCTCTTCACTGGTCCCCAAGCTATCCACAGGGGAAACAGGAGAACTGGAGCTTTCTTCCATGCTTTCTGCAAGAAGGGGAGGGGAAGAGCCTTTCCCCCCCTCCTTATGTTATGTGAGTGTGTGTGTCTTAAATGTGCTTTAAATTCCTGAGACAGATCCTTTGGAAAAACAGGAGGACTCCTTTTTTCTTTTTTTTTCCTTTTTTTTTTTTTTTTGCTGACCAAACGTTTTCCAGGTTGCTTGAAGGGCTCTTATTTCAAGGACCGAGGTTGTGTAAAAAAATTGAGGTCTTGGAGAGAGGAAGTTATTCTAACTTTTTGGAAACTTTAGCTGAGCTCAGTTGCTAAATAGTTGTCAGAAGTGAGGGAGGTGCGGGGCTCCCTCCTGATTGGCCGGCCAGGTCGGTGGGAGGAAGGCTTTTCCCCTGCTAAACTTTCACAGTTTTATGTTACACTTAACTAAAATCTTGGGAATGCACCTCGAATCAAAGATAGCTGGCGAACGCCACCCCCTGCCCCCGGGGATGCTGCGTTTGCAGCACCCCTCCAGGATAACCCCCCGCACCCACCCCGGGGGTTTTTGGGGTGCTGCCTGGGGTCCCGTTCCCAGCTCCGTGGCCAGGCTGCAGAGGTTCCGTGCCCAGACCAGGGGGAGAAGGAGCGAGCCCCATTTTTATGGAATGGGGCCCTATTTTGCAGCCCCCAGTGCTGGGGGTCTTGCGAACCCCCTGTCCTGCAGGGATGGGGTGGGGACCTGCCTCCCCATCCCATAGGGTGACCTCGGAGCAGCAGAAGTTCCCTGGGGCACGCTGAGCTATGGGAATGGTGGAGATTTGGGGGCAGAGGGGCTAAACCCCTACTTGTGGGGGGCATGGAGAAAACGGTCCTGGACAAACCCAAAATATGGATGAGCTGGGAAGCAGTTTGTGGAAAACCCCATGGAAATGACCCCAGAGAGGCAACACTGGGCATGCACCGCCATTTTCTCGCTGCTTTCCCCCCTTCCATGAAATGCTAAGCAGTACATTTAAGGGAATCTGCAGCCAAGGTAGGTAGGAGGACATATTTTCCTCCTCCAGAATATGCTCCTGCTGAATTTGTGGTATCCCAGCACACAAAAACTGTGATAACAGGATTTTTGATCTAGCCAGCAGAAGACAACAGGTCTCTTTTTCTCTCTCCATCACAGCGTGGGGGAAAATGTGGGAAAACTCCGCGTGCTTCTGTGCAGCTAAGGCAGGAAAAAATCAGATTTGGACCTCTGATGTCAGTCACAGCCCAAATTGCAGGAACAGATGCATTCCTGAGCAGCAAAGATCATGTTTTCAATACGGAGCAGGGAAATAAAATAGAACAATGATAATAACAAAAAGAAATAAGACAAAAGCAACTCGTAAAACGCCGATGTTGTATCAGAAGAATTAGTTTGGAGTGGATTTCTTTGCAAAGTTTTCCAGTAGGCATCAACACTCATTAATGGAAAAAATAATGTCTGGTTTGATTGGAAAGTGTTCCTTGGTAGGAGAAGGAATTTTTGGCTGGCCTGGGGCTGGCTGCACTGCTGGTAGGTAATGTTTATAGTGGAAAGCCTTCCCCAGGCAGCCCCTGGGGACAGCCTGTGTTTGCTTTCCAAAGGAAAGGTTCTCAGGTGCAGCACAGAAGTCGGAAAGCGAGGCCGTTCTGCAAATAGATTTTTAATCCAATTTAAGACCCCGGTGAGCTCCCGCTCACACCCCAAATCCAGGTTTCCAGAAGGGTTCGGGGCTGGATCCGAGAGTTGATCCAGCATCTGAAACCTGGAGTTCCACAAGTGCAATGGGGTGGTGCCCACCAGCCCCACGGACCTCAAAGCAGATGCCACCCCTTGTGAGGGATATTTGGTTCGTGCTGGGGTTATTTAGGAGTCTCCTGAGTGCCTGGAATTGCTTCCAAGTATTCAGGGAAGCCATAATGGAAGGCTGGAGAGGCACCATTCCTGGTATTCCCAGCAAACAGGTTCCCGGCTCACGGCACCGCGTTTGTGGGGTGAGGCGCCGGGGGTTTGCAGGGATTCCTGGAGCATGGGAGGACAGGTAGGATGCAGGGATTCAGGGAGCACGGGAGGACAGGTGGGATGCAGGGATTCCTGGAGCATGGGAGGACAGGTGGGATGCAGGAATTCAGGGAGCACGGGAGGACAGGTGGGATGCAGGCCTGAGCTCTCAGAGCGCCCTGCCCAAAAGGGCTGCAGGTGCCTGTGAAAAGCTGCTCGAGGAGGGAGTGGGGATGTTTTGGGCTGTATTTGAGAGCACCAGGAGCAAGATCCCAGCTTGTGAGGGTGAGTGGAGCTGCTGGTTGTGCCTCTCCTCTCCCCCTGCCCTGCCAATATTTATTTCCCAGCTTTTTATGGCCCTGCCATCACCACCGAAAGCAGGGCTTGATCTTCCAGAGTGTGAGGGGTTTCCAT
Organism: Corvus moneduloides; assembly: GCF_009650955.1. NCBI lineage: Eukaryota > Metazoa > Chordata > Aves > Passeriformes > Corvidae > Corvus > Corvus moneduloides. The sequence goes on from NC_045482.1 coordinate 682,663, forward strand.
GGAGTGGGACTTGATCCGAGGGGTTCTCGGGGTGGACTGTGTGGGTGGATCTCAACATGCCCCGTTCTCAGCTGGCACAGGGAGTTTGCCTTCAGGGTAATCCCGCACAGGCATGGCCACAGCTCCTGGGCATCCCACTGGGAAAAAGCTGCGGCCACGTGGCGTGATCCCGGCCCAGCCGAGCGGCTGCTGCTCCTGGCACTGTGGGATGTGCCTCTCCGGCTGCACGGCGGCAGCAGCAGAGCGGCCCCGCGCTCCTCCGGATTAAAGAGCTAATATTAAGTAAATAAATTAAATAAAAACCCGCCTCGCTTCAGCAAACGAGAGCGAAGGAGTGTTTGCAGGATCGGGGCACGATTTCTCCCTAAGGGAATGGCTGCTGTGCATAACCTCTAAACGTGCAAAGCCTTTTAGTATCAGGCAGGCTTCATTAGGGGAAATTTATGGTGGGATTTGGCCCTGGGATAATTACGGAGTCTCTGAGCCGGGCTCCAGCGAGCATCGCTCCGGAGCTGCCGTGAGTTGTGTGGACCCTCCACTGCTGCAGTACTTGGTGCCAGGGCTGAGACCGGTGGTGACAATCCTGCAAATATCTGCCCTGGAGCACAGCAAAGGCACGGGACCAGCCCCGGCTGAAACGTGATCCGGCTCTCCTGGAGGAAAAGGGGAGTTTGGGGAGGTTTGTGGGGGAAGCAGCGCGAAGGTGCCGCTGGCAAGGCGGGCTGGGCTGGATCCGTCCTTCCTGCTGCCCCGGCAGGGTGGGAGGCAGGTTAGGAAACAAAACCTGTCACATTAAAAAAGTAGTTTTGGTGGAAGTTGAACGCCCTGTTTGAATGTGACGCTCACGATGGTGCTGCTCCTCTGCCTTTACCAGGCTCCTTGACTTTTTTGTTAGAGGGCGATGATGAATGTGGATTGGGATTTGGGGTCAGTGCTTGCTCTCCGTAGGAAGCCTGTGGGCCAGTTGTCCCCTTGGAAGTGTTTGGCCAGAAAATCTAACCCCTCTGTGCTGAAGAGGAGAAGGTTTGGATTTCTGTGTCCTGCCGCCCCTCCCTCTGCTTGTCGTGGGAAGCGGGAAAAGACTGTGCAGGTAACATCCTTTCAGTGCATCCAGGCTGCTCTTCCAGCTCTCTTCTGCCAGGGGAGCTGCCAGGGATGCCAATTTTCGGAGCAAACTGGAGGAAAACCAGACGCTGTCGTTCTTTTTGCCTTCCTCCTCCTTGCTACCTCCTGCTACAGAGGAGAGCATCACTTCTCCTTCAGAGACATCCCGCTCCCAAACTGCACCCAGCATCGAACCACCTCCACTACAGCCAGTAATTAAGCTGATTCCTTTTTTTCCCTCCCTTTTTAAGGGGTAGTTCCTTAGTGCTTGTGCAGCACCCACCGGGAGCGATCCTTTGTGGGCACCTTCCCCGTGCTGCCGGGTTTGTCCCTGCTCCTCCTGCTGCCTGGGCTTTGTTCCCCCATCCCTCGTGTGGCAGGCGGACGTCCCCCAGAGCACTCCCCCTGCGGTGACAAGTTCATAATCAAAAGCAAAGGAGCGGCGCAGATAAGGGGCGGGAGGTGCGGGGAGCGGGGCTTTAGGGATGAGACGCTTGGAGCGGAGCGCCCTTCCAAAGTAATTGGATACGCTCGGGCCGGAGTTCTGCGCAAGAATGTACATCTGTTTCTGAACTGTTACCAGCTGATGTGCCCGCTCTTCCTGTCTGCTTCCTCCCCTTCCAAACCCCCGCAGCAGCGCGACCAGCAAGGAGAGGCTGACCCGGGGCAGCGCTTCCCACTGCGGGATGATCCCGGCCATAAGCGCAGCAAGGTGTGCTTTGGATGTCCCCGTGAGGAGCGAGGTGGTGGCAGCTCTCTCCTTGTTCTGGTGGATTCACCTGGAGCCCTCGGCTTGGTGCTTGAGGAGGCTGGAAATAGGGATCCTTCTAGGCAAGACTTTGCAGGAGGCTGACAGGAAAAAAAAGATAAGGGAAGGACTTTGAGATTTTCCCAGTGGATGTCCCTTTCTCCCAGGATTATGCCCACAGGCCCTTTGTCCATCTCCTTTATGAACGTGGCAGCTCCATCCAAGCTTTGACCAAGCAAGGCGGGAATTTCAAGGGTCATCCTGTTGTTCATCCTGGAGGAGAAAAGGCTCCAGGGAGACGTCAGAGGCCCTTCCAGTGCCTAAAGGGGCTCCAGGAGAGCTGCAGAGGGACTGGGGACAAGGCATGGAAGGACAGGACATAGGGAATGGCTTTAAGCTGAAAGAGGGTAGTTTTAGATGGGATATTGGGAAGGAATTGTTCCCTTGGAGGGTGGGGAGGCCCAGAGAAGCCGTGGCTGCCCCACTGGAGCACGTCTTGGAGAGGAGAGGTGCTTCTGAGCCCTTTTAACTCCTGTAGGACATGGACAGGTGTTTAAGGTGATGGATGTGTTAAAATCAGGCCTGAATTTCTTCCCCTCTGGAACAAGAAGGGAGATCTTTAGTGGCTTCAACAGGTTTTGGGTTGGGATCTCAAGCGTGAAGCTGTTGAGGACCCATTCACATCTGCACCACAGTCAGTCGGACAAGGATTATTTAGGCCAGACCCAGTTCTGCCTCAAACATCGTGTGCAGTATTTCAGATCTGATCACTGATTTGTGGCAGGATGAGAACTCCATGTAGTTTCTCCTGTTGGCAGCGCTGGAATGGCAGAGGAGGAAAGGAGCCCAAAGGCAGCGGCGTCGCAGTTGTGGGTTCTATTTTTAACGACAGCAGAAGGAACGGGTGTTCTGGGGAGTAAAAACTGGTGGCTATCGTGGTTCCAAAAATAACATTTCTATTTTAGATCACTTGCTTGAGGCCACCACTAATTGCAGATCCGGGTGGAATGTCTCCCTGGGAATCCACGGGCAAGAAATTGTTTCTTCTTTTCCCCTCTTTTCTGGAAGGTGGAATATTAATTGTGGCTGCAGCAGTAGCAACTGTAGCTTAAAAACCTGGGCTAGGAGAAATGAAAATATTGTTTCATGAACTGGAAAATCAAAGCATGGGAAATATTTTGTTCTCCTCACCTTTTCCTGCCCCGTTTCCGGCCTTGTTAAATTGGGAAAGAAGGGCTTCCCACTAATGTAAAGGTGAATCCAAAGCCAGCCTGGGTGTTCCAACAGCATCCAGGCATGGCTGCAAGGGTCAGGCTTCTCTTAAATTCTTTGGGATTGCAGCGCCAGCTTACAAGGGGTTGTTGCACCTTTGACTAGACCAGGTTGCTCCAAGTCTGTTGTTCATATTCCTGCATTCCAGTATTTTTGAGGATTAACCAGAATCCTGGAGGTGGAGCAGCCTTTTAGCTGACAGCACTGGGAGGTGAAAAGATGGAAACGAGGTATTGGGAGAAACAAAGCAAAGCCCTGGAGTCATTTCACTGCCGTTGCAATAAGTGGTTTTCCTCATGGGTCCAGGGAAGGACCTCTCTCCAAGCAAAGTTTTAGTTGCTGGGGATGGAACGGAACCATTGCCTCTGGAATTTAAGCATGGAGGTGCAGCATTTGGCAGGTCAGATGGGGAGAGGGGAGCCAAAACAATGAACCTGACATGGTAACTCTGCCTGCAGAGGGAAAACTGCTCCCAGGAGCTGGGCACACCTGCTGGAGCACACCGGGATTTTGGGAATTGTCACGATTTGGAAAAGTCGCAATTTTGAACGCCAGGGTAAAACAAGGAAAAATTTGTTAGGGCTTCTCAGGTGAGAAAAACGGAGTTTTCCAGGAGGAGAGGATGGGGTCAGTTAAAATCAGTCGTTTGCAGGTTCTTTGGCCAGCTCTGAAGCTCCCCTTGGCTTTTGGATACTGGAGCTACTCACGGTTTGCAAACCCTGGAGCTCTCCTTTGCCTGGATAACACCAGGCAACCTCTGTCCTCGTTTCTCATCCCACAGCACTGCAATTCCCCTATGATTTCATCCTTCCCTTGCCTTTGGAGCATTCCCATGCCCAGCAGCCGGACTGTGGGATCACAGAGACAGGACCTTGGAAAGGAAGAGTTCTGCTGGTTTGGCAGTTGGGTTCATCCTCCCTGAGTATTCATCCGCTTGAACGGGGGAGCTCCACCTTCTGCCTCAAGGTTTGGGTCCTTTGGGCCTTGCTTTCCTGGATTTAAGTGGCCTGGAAGAGGGAAGGGATAATGAAGAACCCCCTGGGTGACTGGTGAGTTTCTCTCCAAGGAGACAAAGGAGAACCTGTTACTGAGGGGAAAAAATGTTCGTTTTCTAAATAGAACAACATTTTGTGAAATGTGCCAGCATTCCTAGGGAAATATGATTTATTTTGGAAAACGAGGCACCCTGAATCCTTCACCTCCACGTGTTGCAGTTTAGGTATCTGCTGCAGCAATGGGCTGGTGCCTTCTGATCAAATTTCTTGGCTACCAGCTGATTTGGTTTCACTTTGGTGTTTAATTTGATGCTGAAAGGTTGAAATCTTCCATTTAATGAAGAAAAAAATAATAATTACTGAGTAAACTACACTCACAACATCAGAAGGGAGAGCCAGCTCTGCTCAGCTGAGAGAGGAAATTATTTTTCTTAGACTGATTAAAACTTCTGCTTTTTTCTTTGTCTTTACCAACACCTGTTTAACTCAGGCACCTGAATAAACTTTGAAGAGAAAAGATAGTTTTGTTAAAGGCTCAACCAGACCCCCAAAAGCTCGAGTTCCACTTCTGGGACCCTCAACAAGTCCAGGGGAAACCAGGCTTGACATTCCTAGCGAGATCTGGGGAGGAAAAAGCAGGAAAGGCCCATTACTTCTTTCAAAAACAATTAGGTGGAAAAGCCCCGAGCCAAACAAACAAGTCCTCAAAACTGAAGGCTGGTTGAATTTAAAAGAGGCAGCCATAAAAATTCATAAATGAGTGTAATTGGGTTTGGGCTGTTGTTGCAGAAGTGTTGAGTGGACTGGCTGTTTTCTCAGGAGCAACAGCCCTGTTTGGTGGGACGTCATGAGCACAAAGACTCCCGGATGAAGCTGTGGCTGTAGACACACGGCCTATGGCCACCACCCTGCCATGAAGGAACGTGTGTGCAGTAGCCCAAGTGCTGGAAATGAAACAATCAGGGAAACAGCTGCACCCCTCAGAGGCACAGGAAGAGCATTCCTGCAAAACATCTGTGGATTTGCATGTGTAGAGTCAGGGAAGATGTTTGGATGAGGCAGCAGGTATGAACCTGCCAGGCCTGCTGCTCCTGGGGTCCTGGGCATCCTTCACCCTTTCCATGGCATCCCTGCTGTGCTTGGCTGGGCAAGGGTGACCTGCTCATTATTGTCATTGAATCCCAGAATGGTTTGGCTTGGAAGGATCTTGGAGGTCCCAATCCACACCTCCCACTGTCCCAGGCTGCTCCAAGCCCCAATGTCCAGCCTGGCCTTGGACACTGCCAGGGATCCAGGGGCAGCCCCAGCTGCTCTGGGCACCCTGTGCCAGGCCCTCTCCACCCTCCCAGGGAACAATTCCTTCCCAATATCCTATCTATGCCTTTCCTGTCTCAGTGGGAAGCCATTCCCCCTGTCCTGTCACACCAGGCCCTTGTCCAAATTTCCTCTCCAGATTTCTTACTGGTCTCCTTCAGGTATCCTGAGCCTCAGTGGGATTGGCCAGTGGGGAGCAGTGCTCCAGCAGAATTCCTGGGCTCTTAATTCCTGTCCCAGCTGCCCACACCTTGCCTTGCAGCATCTCCCAGTAGAGGTGGCCTTGAGAAACATTCCTTTGGCTGAAGCCACAAGGTGCATTCCCGTGCTTGGATGTATCCTCGTGACGGGGCAGGTTTTGGTCTCAGCAGGAGAGAAGAACACCCTGTATGGGCATCTTCAAGTGTAAAAATTATTGCACGAAGTTAAGGGGGCGATGCACGTGCTCAGACCTTCTCCAGGAGGTGACCTGGGCGGCAGCTGCGGCCTGTGCATACGGCCCAGCCTCCACGTTATCCAACCCTGGAATTAAATACCGCTGCCTCTCTGCCAGGAGGACGAGCAGCACAACCTGTGGCGGATTGCAATGCCCTGCATTTTTGTGTCTTTTAGCTCAAAACGCCTTTTAAGTCGCTGCTGGAGGAGGAGGAGAGCTGTAAAACATACCTGTCCTCGGCCTGAACCTCCCCCAGCTTTTTCATTATCAGTTGAGCTCTGCGATTTGTTTTTTTTCTGGCATCAATACGGCTGTGAGGTTTCATTTCCTCCTCCTTGGCGCTTTTGGCAAAGCTCGAGTTTGCTGTCGGTTCCACTCGAGGCCCTGTCAGGTGACTCGGAGTCTGATCCACAACTTGCAGCGTCAGCACAAAATTTTATGTTGCTCTCAGCAGGCTTTGCAGCGACCTTTAATAATTCCCTCCTCCCAAGGGGGCTGGAGCAGGGATCCAGTAGGCATTTGTCGTGCCTCGCTCTCCTCAAGGGCCAATAATTTCGTGCAATATTTTCGTAGGCCTTTGATCCATCACTGTTGCTCGATGGTGCTTTGAAGCCTTAATAGCGCCCCATATCCCGCACTTATTAAATTCAAATTCTCCCGTCGCATTTCCCTGGAAGATACATAAAAATAACACATGGAGGAAATAGAGCTGGAAGATCCTTTGTGTGAGCTGGCTTACGTCTCCTGTGTGGGGAAGACACCGAGAGTGTTGCCTCAGCACTCGTGACAGAGCCATCTGCACAGTTTTGACGAAGTGGGGAGTATCTGAAAAAGCAATAATAGGGCCGGGGAGCTGCAAGCCGGCTTCAAAGCCTGATTTTCAGGATGCTGCTGGGCAGCCTTTCATTTAGAGGGAATTAGTGTTGGAGGCACCTCGCTGCACAGGATGCCCTGGGCTCTGGAAATGGATGTGTCTGGTGGGCTTTAACTAGGCTCCTCTGGAGTTCTTCGTGGCAGATATTTTGGGGTTGGGATAAAGGTGCCATTGAGGGGCCTGGATGATCTTGAGGCCTTTTCCAAGTTACATGGTTCTGTCTCATTGGGGAGGGAAGAGTAAAGCAGTGGGATGAGCCATTTGCCTGAGGGTGGTAGAGAATGAAGTGGGAGATGCAAGAGATTTTGGGTGGAAGCTCAGGTCCAAACAGGAGGAGAGACCATCCATTAACTACTGGAAGGACTGGGGGGTAAAAACAGGAGTGTCTCAAGGATCCACAGTTTACAAGATCCCTTTACCATCCTGCTCAAGAGTGACACCCTGGGAACAGCACAAGTCCACAGTGAATCAGGGAAACACTTGTCCCTCTCGATTTTTTGGGGTCTCACCAGTGGGGCAGGGGGAAATTTCTGCTGAATTCCAGCAGAACCACCCAATTTCCATGCAAAGGCCTTCATGGGGACCAAGAGACCCGCAGGCACGTGGGCAGCCACTTCCTCAGAGCTCACCTCCATAAAACCATGTTTTCCCTGGAAAAATCTTCTCCCTGCCTAAGCAGGGAAAGCAGCCTGAGGAGAACAGAGAGAACTTGGCTGCACCAAAAATAAAAAGGGGGATGAGCAGCTTTGGACAGGGTGTGGTGCTTCCTTCGACTCCAGTGTATCCCAGGCTGGCATCGCCTCGGGAGCTGCAAGATTTGGGTGGCTGATGAAGATTCAGGGTCTCCAGTTCATCGCCACGCAGGCACGAACAGCACTTCCCAAACCTTTGGTGTGGCTGGTGGGACAAATACCTTCTGGCTTACGAGGCAAAGCCCAAATTAACAGCCAGAAACGTCAGCGTCTCACGGCATGTTGTGCAACCGGGGCTCTGATATTTTGAAATTAGTGTTGCTCCCTGGCTTTTTTTCCCTTTTCTTAAAGCAGGATCTGATTTTTTCCCTGGGAGCATACGCTGAAAAACTGGTTCAGAAAGCAAGTAGTAAAACAAAAAAAATATTGGTTGCAAAGAGACACCTTGTTTTCAAGGAAGCTGAGAACTTCCTAAAGGAAGTTTTCACAAGCGCGGAAATTTCTCTTTGGTGGAAAGCAGAAGTTTGATGTGGCAGGGCTGCTGCAAGTGTTACAAAAGATCAATCTTCAGCCTGACCTTGCTGACACGAGAGTTTTGAAAGCCCCAAAGTGTGACTGCTCTTCTTTGTGCAGAAACACTACTGGGGATGAGGACTGAGGGAGTTTTAACCCGAAATCCTTGCGAGGTTGGTGGTGCCTTAGCAAACACAGGAACATAACGTGCGTTTGAGGATGTGTGGGCCGCTGGGGGAGATGGCTTTCATGTGCTGTCTTGTGATGACTGCTGGTGGAAAAATGGGCTTTTAAGTGGCAATTCTGGGTCAGCCAGCCAGATGTGCTCAGTGTGTGGGTGCTGAACCCCGACACCCCCAGACCTTGGGCACATCTCAGCGCCGGCACCTTTGTCCTGCTGTGTGACAGTGAATGCAGAAGATTGAGATCGGATGGGGTTTTTTCAATCCTGGTGTGCGCTCCCAGCGTAGTTCCCATTCCCATTCCCATGGGTGCTGCTCCCCATGAGGAGTGGGGCAACACCAGCTCCTGGTGAGCGCGGCAGGAGCGAGGCGAGGCCCGTGCAGAGCGATTTGCAAGCAAACATCTGCCGGGCACTGAGCACAGATAAATCCCCAAATCGGAGTGGAGCAGACATGTGATGAAATCCTTCCAGGCGGAGGGGAGGGGGAGGGGGCCAGCAATCCAACGTGTCCTAATATTTTCATTATAAAACTCAGCGTATCAGTAACACGCACACGTGAAGCTATGGAAATGCCGAGCCCGTCGTCGTGCCATATGTTTTAAATATCATCAAGTAGGACGGTTTTGGGGTATATTTGATATTCTGGCTGTTGTCACTAGGACTGGACCAACCGATTCATATGGAATATGAATTGGTCTTGAGCTCGGTCTAATCGCTGACCCAAGGAGAGTTTTGCAAAAGGCATTTCTAACCTGAGGAACCATAGGCTCGGTCTTGCGCCGGGGGAGGAGGGCGGGCGGACTCTTGACCTAGATACAAATCTCTGGGGTTAAAAATCAAGAGGCTGTTGGATAGCCGGGACCAAAACATGCCACTGATAAGATTTGTTCTCTCGCTCTCTCTTTTTGTTTTTTTTATCTTTTTCTTTAAATGTTTTTGCTGGAAAACACACCTCGCACAAAAATCATGATTGCTGTTTCTTGCACGTTGCTGTTTTCAGTATTTTCCCTTCAGTGTTTCTCACCACGAGGAAGTAATGAACTATGCTTTTAATTTGGAAACTAGTGTCAAACTCACAGATCCTTTCAGATCCCCCACATTTTTTTCAGGCAACAATTAAATATGGAAGAAATCTTACTTCTTGTATTCTTATGTCTTCTTAAAAAGAGGGGAACCCCATCCAAATCTTCATTTTGAAATATTCACATGAAAGACTCCCCTGTTCAGTAGAAAAGCAGAGAAATATTTCTGGGGACAAATTCTTTCATTCCTTTACTTAGTTCCCTTTTGCTTTTCCTTTGGGAGGGTCTCCCTGTCAGCAGAAAGGGGATAAAGCAGAGAAAATCAGGGAGTGCAAAAAAATAAAGATACTTTAATTATATTATCGAGCAATTCCCAGTTCTCTCCCTTTTTCCTTTTTGAGGAAAAGAAGGATGAATGATCTTGTGAGAGGGGTAGTGCATGACAGATCCTTTCCCCTCTTACCCCCACTCTTGGCAAGGAAATGGAGTTCATGGCAAGTTGCAAAGGAAAGCACCGTTCTAGGGGAATTTTTGGGGTGGGAAAATTTGGCTCCCTTGTCTGGGCAGCCCTGGTGTCTCTTTGCAAGACGTGGGCTGGGACCCGAACATCTCGCAGGGCTCCTTCCTGTTCCCACGTCCGTGCCAGGAATCGGACTCGGCAGGAGGATTTCGGATAACGTGTCCTGGGAAGACGGGAACCGGGGGGGATGGAGCTCCCTCTCGCAGAGCCGGCCTGGATCTGCAGCTCCAGCACAAATCCAGGCTGATTTTGCTGCTGGAGTTGGCAGATTTGTGTGTGAGGAACAGCCAAGGACTCGCAAGGTGCTGTTTTTACACTTTGCTGGCTACGAAACCACTTGGAGAGTTCGGGTTCACCCTGCAAATCCTGGATGTTAAAAACGTTGTTTCCCCCCGTTTGCTCTCAGGTTTGCTTTGCTTTGGTGCCATTGGGACAGGCAGGATTCTCTCATGGGTGAAGTCTAACACAGATGTGAAGATTTGCTGTTTCCCTGAGCCTTTCCTTCCTTTCTTATCAGCTTCTGCTCAGGGGAATCAGTGCAAGGGAGTGGATGGGGTGGATTTGTGTGACTGTAGCTCAGTCTGCAGAAATTGGTGTTGCCAGTGATGCAGAACCAAAAGGGAGAAAAAAATCACCCCTCACCCAGATTTTTAACCTCTGTATTGATCAGTTGTGGTCATTTGCTGCCAGCTCTCTTTGCTGTCACATCTTGCATTTCATTTCAACGGGTTCCTGTTGGGTGCAGGGGCAGAATCTGTGGGCACTTCTCTGTACAGCTGAGGGAATCTGGGATTGGCCAAACCGTGCTGATCTGGTGAAAATTCAGGCTTGGCCTGCTGGGAGCCATTAGAGCTCCTCACTGATTTAATCAAGAAGTTTAATGCCAAAAGGGACAGTTTGATCTCTTGGACCGGGGCTGGAGACACCTGGGTAGAGTTCGCTGAGGTGTTTGCCTAAAATTTTCTCTCCCTACCTCTTCCTTTTCATCTTTATCTGCTTTCTTTTATTTCCCCCTGTGTTATTTTTCCTTTCAATCCTTTAAACAAGGTCCCTGGCAAATGACACCATCCCTGCCACAATGGACGTGTCTCACCCAGCCCCATCTCGAGCCACTCAGTCCGTGACAGCCTTTCAGTCCACTTCTCCAATGTGACAAGAGCAATCCTGGCTCCTTCCCTGCAGTGACTCATAAGGACAAGTTATTAAGATATTAAGTCCCAGGATGGGGGCCAAGAGGGTTCAGACACAGCCTGCACCACTGTTGCTGTCTCCATCCTTCTCCAGGGCGTGTTTACAGATCAGCTGGAAATTTCCTAAATAAGTTGATTCTATCCATCAACAAATCCCCTTCGGGTAATGCACATTTCATGGCAGTTCCCAGTGTTCTGCCTACAGGAGGATATAAAAACTCCTTTTGTTATAATATAGCCTCCTTGGCAGCTTGTAACTCAGTGGGAAAGGCTCTGGATTCCTGGAGGAGCGCACTGTGTCAGCGATTTTGGGGATTTCAGGGAGAGGGAGGGAGGCCTCACCGGGGAAAAAAAAGGAAAGCCTGAGCAAAACTGTGCTCTCCTTTTAAGAAGAATGGGTAAAAATTAGTTTGAAGATAAAAAGAGTGCAAGTAAGGGGTGTGAAAAGATGATCTTATCTCGGCAAAGGAGGTGGGATTTTGCGGGAAGAGGGAGCACTGGGTGTGTGTTGGTCAGATTTCACTCCAAAATGAAAATTTGAGGGAGCTTCCATGCACACTTTTCCCAGGGATTTTGTCACCTTAGCAAGGCGGTGGCAGAGGTTCCTCCATCCCTGACTGGGTGCATCCCAAAGGGGGATGCTGAGGAGCCTCCAGAACTTGGGGTGTGAGGACACTTTGGAGACTTCCACAGTCTCCTCCTCTCTGCCACACACTTAAAGGTGTCCCCAGCCAGGATTTCTTCCATCCAGGGGTTTTCCATTCTTCATTTTCCTGAAGAACATTTACATTTCCAATGGAGGGGTTTTCTCTGAATTCTGCTGATCCCACCCAATGGAACGTTCAAATAGGGATAAGTCTCCTGGTGAAGTTAATTCCCCTCATCCCACTGATTTTTTTTTTTGCATTATCCCAAGTGTTATTTCTTGAAGGGGCCTCTTTTCCTTAGAAATTTGGATTCACCTGGAAAAATACCTCCAAAGGTGGGCAGAGGAGGTTAAAACATAAAAAATTTAAAACCTTTCCTTGCCAATTCATAATTTTCAATGGAAATCTAACCCTCACAAACTGTGGGTTTGGGGAAGAAAATTTTGACTGGGGGCAGTTCTGTGGCTTTCCATTTTTCTTTTTCTTTTTCTTTTTCTTTTTCTTTTTCTTTTTCTTTTTTTTTTCTCTTTCTCTTTCTCTTTCTCTTTCTCTTTCTCTTTTTCTTTCTCTTTTCATTTTCCTTTTTCTTTTCCTTTTCTCTTTCTCTTTCCCTTTCTTCTTTCCTTTCTCTTTATTTTTTTCAATTTGAAATTTTAAATCCACACAGAGCCCTGCTCTCCGCCTTCTTCTCTCTGCCCACCTCCCTAAAAACCCAGAGAGTTCATGCAACCATCCATAACTTGCATTGCATCCTTTTCCTATTGATTTTTCAAAGGAATGGCCTAAATTTTAGTACCTCAAGGGAAAAAAAGAAATTAAAACACAATGATGCAATGATTTCTTCATCTTCCTCCTTTTTCCCTCTGCTGATCCGCACACAAAAAGGATCTTTTCAGACCAATGCTGGAGGTGTTGTGAGTGCCCACCAAAGAAAATACTGCCGAAGTAGGAGAACTTCCATAAACATTGAATCTGGCAATGTTTTATTTTTTAATGTCTTTTGTGTTTTTCTTGAGCCTGTGGCTTGTGGGATGGGTGAACCTTGGATGCTCTCAGATGTTTAGTAGCTCTTCCCCGTGATGCTTTTAAGTGTGAAAGGGGCAGGTGATCCCTGCTCTGAATATCAACTTGACAAGGAACTTGAAATGGCATTAAAAGGTGGGAGAAAACACTGGGAGATGAATTTTGGATGGGCCTTCCCAGCCCCCTGCTCAGGGAAGCACTGCAAAAAGCGGAACTCCTTGGGAAAGTGTTCTTACAAGTGGTTGTTGTTTTTTAGCTGCCATATTAACAATGAAAGAGAAAGATCCTCCAAAATATTTCTTTTCCATGAAGGGCCTTCTGTCAACAACAAAAAAAGATAATTCAAAGGAATATTTCAGGCAGCTGCTTTTAATTAGCTCACATGACTGGCTGGTGGAAGAATTCAATTAGAGTTGGTCGATTTTCTTCTGGACCAACAAAGGTGAGAGGCAGAGCGGGGCCTGATCCAGGCGTGGGGAGCCTCTCTCAGACTCCCAGCATCTCCCAACTGGTCCCACTGGTCATTTGCCATCTGCCTCGCCATTGATCAGCCCCATACCTTGAGCTGGGTTTTCTCTACACGGATTTACTTCCAGCCTTGGTGTGCTGGGCCGCCTGGCAGAGGAGCTTTACGGCCCCACCGCGAAAGCTTTTTTGGGGAGATAATTGCCCAAGTTCAAAGCCCTCTCAGCCAATCCTGTTCTGCTATTCATGCAAGCTGTTTCATAATGCTGTTTTGAACCCTGTTGGTGGCATAATTAAGATTTAATTAAATACAGGAATAGAAACATGTTGTTCATTTGACCATCTGTGAGGCAATGGCTGCGGTGGTTTTCGGAGTTTCTACGCTACATGCTGTTAGTGAGTGTTTCATATTATTTTCCATCTCCCCAACCATACTTGCACGTTTTCAGAGCCACCGAAGAGCCAGAGCAGATATTATGATGTTGTTACAGCCTTGTGTGGGTGATCATCTCTTTCTGCTGCTCTTTGCTATTGATCCTATCCCTCAAACCAGGCCCCAAGTGTAGCCGGAGCTGCTGGGACCATGGGGAATGGGGATGCCAAAGGAAGGATGGCTCAATCCAAAGATAAAAAGGAAAAGGAGAGGGATTTTGTTGATTTGTTTTGTTGGTGAAATGTTCAAACCAGAAGCACACTAGTAATAATAATAATAATAATAACAATAACAACAACAATAATAATAATATTAAATAAATAAATTTCTTCGTGTCTTCTACAGCACCTGGCACAAAAGCAGCCTAGGACAGACAGACCTGGCAATAATCAAGTACCCAAAGTGCACATCAGGGCCACAGAGTGGCTCCTCCTCCAAGCAAAGCCCAGGAAATGTTGAGCTGATGTGCCCAAATTGCGCATTTTTTTCATATGACAAAAACTCTTTGTGAGCTGGTGTTGAATATAAGTTACATCTAAATGAAAAGGGTGGGGTTTCCCCTAATTAAAACTGGTCTATTTCTGAAACTTTAGACGGGAAATATTTTGATTTCAACAAGATATTATGAGGCTAAATTTGGTTAAATGTTGTGTTTTTAAATAGTGTAAAATTCACCCCCAAGCCAAAACTGAAACATTTTGTCTCAGCTACAATGAAATGTCATGTTTGATCAGAACATTTCTTTCCCTACTGTTTGCTGGCCTAAGGGATGAAAGAACAAGAAGTTTAACTCAGACAACATTGATGCCTTCTTGGATTTTTCTTGGGGAGGAAGAAAGAGGTGGGGTCAACCACCCAACCCCAAAATAAATGCTTTACAAAGCTCTTGCTGAAGCACCTAGGAAAGCATGGATGAATTTTGCCTTTGCTCCTGCTGGCTCCCTGATTTACACTGCCAAAATAAACTACGCTTTTTTTTGGTGACAATAGTGCTTTAAAAATCAGAATTTTAATAAATTCAATGGATCCTTTTTCTGCTTTTTGTTTCGTTTCATTCTGGTTTTGTTTTCACTCACTTTTTTTGGGTTTCTGCTTCAGGGCACAGATGAGGGTGACCAGTCAGGTTAGCAGCAGTAATAGTTTACTTCCAAAAACTTGAAAAAAGTGTTTTGGAAAATGACCATTTTCTGGAATTGGGAGGGAAATAAGTGGGGAAAATACTGGTGGTTTATTTCAGCCTCCACGGGAGTGGGTCCATGTTCTCTCTTCACAGAGAAGCTTGATGTTTTATGGTGATGTTCTTCCTAACGACGCTCCGTGAGCACGTAAAGCACAGAATGTGACATCTCCTCTGCCTCTTAATTTATCTCAGTTCCGTGAATTCCCAGAGCTCCAGGAATCGTTGTTAGTTGCCATCTTCCTCCACCTTATTCCAGCCTCTTCCTACATGGGAAGTGGAGAGGGATCCTGGTGTTCCAAAGGGATATTTTGGTCCCCACCATCACCAAGTGGCAACAACTGCCCGGTGATCCCAACTTCCAAACCAATCCTCCTTCTCTCCTGCCATCTCTTCCAACCATCTCTGGCTCTGCTGCTGTTCTTTGTGCCTTTCTCAACACCCAGGACATATCGTGGATGGCTCGTGGCTTCCAGGGCATCAGCAGGTTTTGGGAAAAGATGATAGGATGTTCCAGGGAGCTGCGGGAAGGGACTGAGAGAAGGCTCTAATGCAGCAAGGAATTGGTTTCATTCTTGTAGATCATCTCATCCCAATTTTAATGGTGTTTGGAAGTCCCTGCTGGGTTCGGCCTCACTCTGTGGCAAGCCCTGAGATTTGGCAGGTGTCGGGACAGCAGGAGTTTCAAAATGTTTTGCAATCTGTCTCTGCTCCTGTCAAAATCACTGCCTTGGAAAAATCCCACTTTTGTTTCAACTGGTTGCCCTAAAAATGAGCGGAAAGGGCTCGTTTTGCCCCCATTGAGTGGCCCTGGCCGATGGGAGGATGATGGGACCATGATGGGACATTGCTCCTCTCCAACCTTGATTTCCAACAGCCGGGAATTTGGCTCGGCACCGGAGCCGAATGGAGCCACTGGCCCCATGCTGGGACTGGGATGGACGCCATCCAAGGGGCTGTGACCTTCCCAGCCCTACAGGCCTTTTCTCTGCTCCAAAACACCCCAGGAATGAGCCAGACTCTGGGAAATGCAGAAGAGGCCCATAAACACCTGAAATCCTCTTCAAAGGGCACAGAGAGAAATTTATTGCTCAGTGAGAGCTGTAATTTATTCCAAGTGCTCAGCCTATGATTTGAATATTATTTGACTTTGGAATAGCTTTCCCTTCAAAAAAAAAGCAAACCCACTCAGTGCCTGGATGTTTCTTGTCCTCAAAGTGGAGCTGAGCTGCGTCTGGTTCTTGCCATCCCTTTAACTCATCCCTGACACGATGCATTTGCAACAAGAAACACACACCCAGCACGTGTGGCTGTGAAACAGAATTCCCTCTGGAAGAATTTGCCTCTGGACAGATGTGGCTCAGGTCACCTTTCCGTCTGGCAGAGCAGATGAGCTCCGGGAGTCAGACTTCCATAGGCAAGGAATGGTGAGAGGCAGAAACGGGACCTGCGTGGTTCAGATTTTCTCCCCGTTGCTCTTAGAAATGGCCATTTTTAAAGATTTCTATTTTTCCCAACAAAACAAAATTTTCTGTGTAAAAGGCCATTTGCTCAGGTCTTTTCCCTGCATTTTGATTCCAGAATTAGGATGGGAAAATCATAAAAACACCGTTGCTTAGAAGCAGAAGTCGGCTCAGTTTTTATGGAACATTTTTAGCGTGCTGTAAAATCAGTGTTTGGCTTCTAAAAACACCGATATTGTGGAGGAAAACTTTGCATTAATATTGGGATGAGTCTATCTAATTTTATTTTTCAGAGGCAGGATTAGAAATCTAATTAGACTTAAAAGAAGAATTCACAACTAGGCTTAGAATTATAATTAGACTTAGAATTATCATTAGGCTTGGGCATAGAGTTTTAAGTGTATTTGGACTTAGAATTATAATTAGAATTATGATAAGACTTGGACTTAGAATTACAATTGTACTTGGACCTAGATTTGGAGTTCTAATTAGACTTAAAATTCTGATAAGGCTTGGACATAGAATTATATTTATACTTGGACTTACAGTTCTGATTAGACTTGGACATAGAACAAAAACAAGACTTGGACTTAGGATTGTAATTAGATTCAGAATTCTGATTAGACTTGGACGTAGAATTATAATTATAATAGGACTCACAATTCTGATTAGACTAGGACTTAGAATTCTGATTAGGCCTGGACTTTGAATTAACATTCTAACCAGCCACTGGAATAGGAAAGCTGCTGGACATTTCCCTTGCAAAAGCTGCAGTTTTGAAGCATTTCTGAAGTTGTGACTTCATGTCTGACCTAGTGGAGGGAAGTGTTTGAACCTGGCTTTATTTAGGGTCCCACTTAATCCCTCTCTGAGCGTGGAGGGTGTAAAGACCCCGTGAGCTCCGTTTCTGAGGTGGCAGGGACCTCGCTGAGGTTTTTCTCTCTCTGCACTGAGATTCCCTGAGCTCGGGGAGCTGCTCAGAGGGAATAAAATGGTGCATTATCAAATAATCCCTGGGAATTGGGCTCAGTCGCAGCAGTAACGCTTCCCAGGCTCGTGTCTCAGCTACCACCTATCCACAGAGCATCTTCTGAACCTGCTTTGGCTCCTGCACTGCTTCCAAAATGCAGGATTTGGGGAGGAATATTCCCTTGCCGATGTTTTTCTCCTCCCTAAGTGGAAATGTCGGTGTTTATTTGTGAGCGGGTGAAGAATGCTGTGGGGTTATCGCTTCTCTGTTTTCCCTCAGGTGTTTTTTTGGCACAGCTATGATGTGATTTAAGATAAATAAATTAAAAAAAAAAAAAATAGCCACAACTGTTGGAAAGCCCGGCGATGTGATTGTCAGGGGGACCCCTCCCGACTGCACCCCCGCTCTGCTCCGTTACCGTGACGCTCTCCCAATTTCCCTCACTCCACGCTCCAGGAGACTGGCACAAAAAGTGCCTTTATTCCGAGGGGAGGCCGGTGGGTCAGGTAGCTCCCATCCTGAATCAATAAAGGTGCCGGCAGGGCCGGCTGCCCCTGCCCCGGCATCGCTGCGGGGTCTGGTGTTAGAGGTCGACGCAGGATCCCGAGGGCTGCTTTGCGGTGGAGGTAGGAAAGCAGCGAGGGAGCCTTGGCCGTCCGTGGTGTGTGCAAGGAGATGTGTGCAAGGAGATGTGTGCAAGGAGATGTGTGCAGGGAGATGTGTGCAGGGAGATGTGTGCAAGGAGATGTGTGCAAGGAGATGTGTGCAGGGAGATGTGTGCAGGGAGATGTGTGCAAGGAGATGTGTGCAGGGAGATGTGTGCAGGGAGATGTGTGCAAGGAGATGTGTGCAGGGAGATGTGTGCAGGGAGATGTGTGCAAGGAGAGGTGTGCAAGGAGATGTGTGCAGGGAGATGTGTGCAGGGAGATGTGTGCAGGGAGATGTGTGCAGGGAGTTGTGCTCGCATCCCAGCAGGTTTGGAGCCACGTGCCTGTGTTTATCCAGGCTTTCTCCTGCGAATGTGAAGCGGGGGTCGCAGCGCGCTGCGCGTTAAAGCCTCCTGCCGCTATCTCTGCTGATAAGAGCGTTTCCTGTGTTTGGGCACGGTTTGAACGGAGCTTCCCGGGTGGAATAAAGGGTTATTTCGTGGGGGAACGAGCCCTGGGTGTTATGCTGAAGCTCATTTTCAGAATATCCCGTCCCGTGTCCAAGCGGGCAAACGCCAGTTCCAGATTCGGGCGTTTTCTGGGGTCGAAGCAGGTCCAGCCGCGCTCATTACAACAATGCACGGACTGAACATTTGGGAACACCGATTGCTGTGCTTGAAACCTGGTTTTATACCTAACATCTCGTTTGGGATAAATGTCAGAGCAGCAGGTGTGTTAGTCCAAGCCTATCTTTAACTTGATGCGCAGTTAAACATTTTCAAGCGCTCGGATGTCCTGTAGGGAAAGATGCCATGAGAGAGCAAAGTGCTTGCATCGGATAGGAAATCTGAATAAAGGGGGTTTTATTTTGCCTCTGTCTTAGGGAAGCAGGGAAAGGAGAGGTCTCCTCCCAAGGCAAGTATTTTTATGTTAAAAATAATTTGCCACGCAGAAGTAAAATGATGCTCCGCAGCAGCGGAACAAAACAGAATTCCTCGGCGAGCTTCCCAGTAGAATATATATTTTTTTAACTTAATGGAGTTAATCCTTGTTTGTTTACCTTCTTGATTATATTAACCAGCAAGGTAGTGATTAAAGGCAGGAGTGTAGCTCATACTAATTATATTTAAAGCCCCTGAACGTGTTTCTTTTTAGTCAGAGATGATTACAATAAACACACCTGCACTATTTTATGAGCAGGCTCGGCCCTGGCTTGGGGTGCCAGGAAAGGCCAGGATTTAACCCTGCTTGGGGGTGCCTTGATACAAAGTGGGGTTTTTTCCCAAGGAATTCCGGAGTTGCAACGTGGAGGGACTGGAGCAAACAGCTGGGCAGGTCTTGGTTGAAAATAGAAATGGATGAAACACTGACTAAATTCATTGTATCCCTCAGCAGGTAAAGCAAAGGCTAAATGTGCTCCTGTGTGAAGGTTCGTGGCTGTGTTGGTCAACAGCCAGTGGCTCTGCACGACCCGTTCTGGTCTTAGCCCAAACCAGTACAAACCATTGCCCCTACTGGTTTATACAGGAGCTGGCTGCCTTCATCGTGGAGCACAGAAATATTCTCACAGAGAGTGAATTTCCCCTTTAGAGTGCCGGCTTTGGGTTGATACGTGGGGGTTTCAAGAAAAAATAAGACTCGCAGAAGTTAATTCGCCGCGGCAGAGCGGTTTGGGGAGATAACATCTTCTCGTCCTGCTGTTTAATTAAACCCAGATTTTTATTTGCTATACCTTTTAATTAAAGAGGAATAAGATATTTGCCCTCCTAAGGCATCTGGTTGATTTTATGAAATGTGGGGTTTGGGGTTTTTTTGTTGTTTTACTTTCTAGTTTGAGATTGAAATGCACCACTCTGCTCCAGCACATTTTTTATTGAAGGGAGGTTAGGCAGCTTTTCCTCAGCTCTGGAGGCTCGGAGACAGCCACAACCATGAAATTCCCCTCCGGATTCGAGCTGATCTGCTCACAAAGCAAGGAGGAATAAAAAAAAAGCCCTCCCTGCAGCTGTGAACTTGAGCTAGGAATAAGTAGCAAGGTAACAGATATCACAAAGCAAAAGAAGTGGAAAAAAAAATTCAAGTAAGGCAAAAAAACCACTTGCCTTGCTATTTATTCAGGGGCTTAAATTTATTTAAGCAGTGAGAGTATTTCCAAAAGTACTTATTTTGCATTCATATGGTAGTGAGGAATTAAAACAAATTCCCTGAATGCTTTCTTAATGTGGTTCTTTAACTGCTTTTTGCTGCTTGGAAAAGATCAGTATTTATATTGTTACGAATTTGATCTCGCTGTTTGTGCTAAGCACCTTTAGAAGAGAGGCTGCTCGGCTCTTCCATGTTTAGTTTTATGAAATCTCCCAAAAGTTAAGGGCAGCACGTTTCAACCTCAAAATAAAATCAGATCTCTTCAGATTCCCCTTGAATGTTCCAGGCTATTTTTGTAGGGTGCAATTCTTCCTCCACATTATTTAAGATACCTTGAAAGTCGATAATTTCTGATTATTTTTTTTTTCCCAAGGCTTTGCCAGCTTCTTCCACTGAATTAATTTCGCAGTTTTGTGGGATTGCTAAGTTATTATTGATTTTTAACACAGGGAATTCACTGGGAAGGTACCAACCCCATATTACTTTCATTTTGCAGAGCGGTTGAGTTCCAGCCCTGGCTCGGAGTCTCGTGTTTTCCCGATGTTTTACCCCAAGGAGAACGGCTTGGCTGCGGAAGAGCAGCGCCGGGAATGCTTCACAAAGATGTAAGAGCTGGGAGAAAAATATAACGTGGAAAAAGGAAAATCGAGTTATCGAAAGGGCTTTTTCTTTTTCCTGGTTTTTGTTTGGCTCGGGGGCTTTTCACCCCCTGGAAGCAGATCCGTCATTCTGCTGGGGCCGTGTAATGTTTCTGAGCCTGAAATTCCTGTCACGACGCGGCAGAAATCCTACCCCGTGGTGTGAGAAGGAGAGTTGGATAGTGTCTGTTGGAAACATACTGATAATATGGAATTACCTTCCTGGGAAAGGCTGATTTCAGGGAGCAGCATGTAGTCCAGAAAGGAAAACTGAGAAGCTGCTCCGTGTAAGGTGTTGATCCATCCCAACACAGGAGTTTATCCTCTGTGCTAATTGCACCCTCATGTCAGCTCGGCCTAATTTAAATGTAAGCCAGGCTTATATTTAAACATGGGCTTTGGTGTTTCCCTGGCCTGATAAAAGTGGGATTAAAGGCTGCAAATCTGCCTGCTGGATGTGCAAAAATCAGTGCAAGGGCCCCTTCCAGCTGGGAAATTCTGCCTTGTCTTGCTGCGTCACCCAAAATGCTTGAATACGGCGGTGGCTCGGGGTGGGTTGGTGTGCACCTCCTCAGGAGGGGGAAATCGTGGGATGGGGGGAATAAACACAGTACTAGAGGGGTCTGTGGTGCTTCAAACAGCACCAGGAGAGAGGCACTCGCCACAGGGGGCCTGGGAGCCAAAAACCTTGGGAGCGCGGGCCCGAATTCCCGGTACCCAAACAACGGGAAAGTTTGATGCTTGTTGGAAAGCAGCTCTGGGATTAACTCCCTGGCTGGCCCCGGTGCTGTAACCTCCAACAATGGCTGTTCCAGTTCATCTACGTTTATTGTCCCCTGGGGAGCCGCGGGAGCGCGGGCTGGGGAAGCCTCTCCCGCACACTCCACGGGATGCGCGCGGCCCAGCGCGGGGGGATTGGGAACACGCTCCCTTCTGAGCAGCTCTGTGGGCTGCTGTTTAGCAAAATGCCCTCTCTGGGACTGCCAGCTGCATCCCTGAGCTGGGAAACAGGGTTTTGATAAGCCTCATCTGCGACTGGGGCTTGTCGCTGGGAAAGCGGGAGCCAGGGAAACCCGCCGGGCAGCGGAGCGCTGTGGAGAGGCTGCAAGGAAAGGCCCACCAGGCTGATGTCTCTTCATGACTGATAATAATTCCTGATCTCCGTGTGGGAGGTTTTATTACCCCCTCTTTTCCTACCCCACATTTCCAGGAGACAGGGACGCAGAGGTGAGCGTGCCCAGATAGCCAAAACCTGGGATCGCCCTCCCCATTGCTCCATCTGTGCTCAGCAGTGTCTGATGGCAATGGCCTGGGCTAAAACTTTCCATGCTCGGTGTCTGCCTCAGCCTCAGATTATTTTTGGAAAGGGCTTTTGGAGGAGATGGCGTAGCCATGCCCGGGACTGGGATCAGAGAAAGAGGCATCTCGCCGCGGCGTGGGTGCTTCCAGGATGAGAGCAGGATGCAGAGGGAATGCTGTGCTGCTTCCTGAGGGTGTTCGGGATCAGTGGATGCTCTGCCTGGAGGTTTTTGTGCCAGCTCATGTCATCTCGGCTCCTCAGGGAAGTATTTCCCTGGTATTTCAGAGCATTCAGGTGCTGCAGAGGCAGGCACTGGAAGGGTAAATTATATTTCAGGCTCTTTCTCTATGCAAGGTGTGTAAACAGGACATGGAAAGCTGCATAAAAACGGCTTCAGGAGGATAAAACCCAAGGATTTGGGGTGAAGAGGCATAAAACATGATCTAAGTGCAGGGACGGAGAGCTGTGCGTACCCTTTACATGCAGTGTTCGCAGCAGATGTTTCTGCTCGCTCTGCTCCCCGAGGCGATGATCCGCTTTCCCGGGGCTGGGCTGGAGCAGGGATGCTGGCAGGAGTCATCCTCCGCTTTGGGAAAAGCGAGATTTTAATCGCGCACCACGAGAGGGCAGTGCCTGCAGCTGGATTCCCCTCAGCTCAAACACCCTCCTGCTAACGCGCTTGGACTGCGAATCCAAAACAACATTATCTGCTTTTATTCCCGTCCCCCTCTCCCCCTTTCCTGGCAAGGGATTCTTTTTGAGATTGGAATCGCTTTGGCGCTGGAGTTTCCCTGTTCAGATGCACTCGGACTTCAGCAAGCAGACTGGGTGGGAGTCATCTAAAATTAGCCATCGTGGTGGAAATTACACTTTTTTCCCACAGAAGGAGCTGATGTGGCTTGGAAGGCTCATCCCAGGGTCGGGGCTTGCGGGTCACCCCCACGGCAACACCCTGGTTGCCCACACATGGATTTATTGAGGGGCTGCAGTCGGAAAGCAGAGCTGGCTTGTTGCAAGGAGACTCCTACAAGGCATTCAGGGTGCTGGAGCAGCTCTGGAAAGCCGCCCAGTGCCTGTTTGCCTCTTTTCCCACCTGTGCAAAGGGGCTGTCCTGTTCGGGGTGCAGTTTTGAGTACAGGGATGGCCGGATCCATGCAGGGACAGCAGCCCTCAGGCTGCTTCGAGCTCCTCCTGCTGATTGATTCCCTGGGCAAGCTTCCTGGGATGTATCCCGTGCCCATGGAGAGCATGGCCCACAGCCCAGGAAATCCTGCCCAAAGTCTGTCACTGGGTTTGAAGGCGAATGCAGGTCTGCTGAAGTCCCAGCCATCCCACCTGAGGGCACACCATGGTGGTAGCCCTCTCCAGGCGAGGGATGTGGGGCATGAGAGGTACAGAGAAATGTCATTCTTCTCTGCAGGAAGGAAATGGAGGAAACAATACCTGGGAGCTGCAATTTTCCCAAGTTTTCCCATTCCATCCCTTCCCTGGGAGGGTGCTGAGGCCCTGGCACAGGGTGCCCAGTGAAGTTGTGGCTGCCCCTGGATCCCTGGCAGTGTCCAAGGCCAGGCTGGACATTGGGGCTTGGAGCAGCCTGGGACAGTGGGAGGTGTCCCTGCCCATGGCAGGGGTGGCACTGGATGGGCTTTAACCCAACCCCCTGCCATGGGCAGGGACACCTCCCACTACCCCAGGTGGCTCAGGAATGAAAACTTGCTGCTGTGGGTCTGTGGCCAAAAAAAATAAATTAAAAAACCAAATTGTCCTTTCACCCCCAAATTGTCCTTGAAACTACCAACACCTTCTCAAAAAAACTGCTCACAGTGGGGATGGGATTCCTTTTGTTCCAGGGTTTCCATGCTGATGGAGGAGCACAGAGCGTTGTTCCAGAAAGGGTTAGCAGTTTACTTGTGGAAGAAGGAAGGTGTAACAAGTAATTCTCACTTCTCTTGGCAGGGCGAGCGGTGGGCTGGAAGCAGGGGCTGTGTTTGGAATGAGCAATTCTCCTGCTGCTCTTGGGCCCCTGAGCTGCCCCCCCTCAGGGGCTGGAGCACAAGAGTACCACTGCTCAGAACCTCCTGGCACCCTTCCACGGGAGGTAGGGCCGTGGGACTCCTGGTGAGAGGATCCTGCTGCTTTGTGAGGTGACGAGGAAAAGCAGAGCTGATCTGTGCCCTGCCGCTGAGGGAGACCAGGAAGGTGGAGCCTGAGCCTCAAACCAGGGATTCCCTCTTTGGGCATGTGCTGCTGGACTGAGGAGCCTTGGATAGGTCTTCACAAAGCCAGCTTGGGGTCTTGGTCTGCACAAGGGTGTATGGGCTGCTGTACAAGCAGGCTGTGTGTGTGCATCATAGGGTCTGTGTAACTTAATCCTGGAATAAAATGTCAGGGTTCAGGACGCGAGATGAAGAAACCGAAAAATGAGGGGAGCTATCAGTTCCCTGCCAGAGAGTCTCACTGTGCTGCCAGGTAAGCCTGTTGACAGGAGAGCACAAATCTGCTATCAGCTGTGACCCAGGGAATGAGCGTGAGCTGCCAGGGGAGAGGAGCGGTGGGCACGGAGCATGTCCACAAAATCCACACTCAGCACTTGCCCTGCGTTGGCACGGAGTGCAAATGTCCTGCACAGAGATCATTTCCCCCTCATCTTTCTGCCTCCTAGCCCACATCCAGGAGCTGAAGTTCAGTCAGAAAAAGGCAGGGTTGTTCAAGAACAAACCTGTGCCCAGCCCTGGAGCTATTCAGGAATGGCTTTCCTGGAAAAAATCCCTGAAGAGCCAATTTGCTTTTGCTCTGTTTAGCAGGAAGAGAGCCACAGCACCAACTTGGCTTCCCTTAGCCACAGAGAGTGATTGCCCTCTTAATTTGCTTTTATTTACATGAAGTTAATGGGACCATCAGAGGCTGACCTGACTCTGTGACACCTTCACCGTTTCAGCAGCCAGTTGTCTCCAAAGGATTTAACAACACACCACCCACAAAGCATCCTTTGCTTTAGCAGCTTTGGCTGGAGCATCAGCTGGAAGGGCCTGGCAGACTCCAGGTAGCCTGGGGAGGGCAGGCAGAGGTGGACTGTCCCCTGCAGGCAGCATCAATCAGCAGAAATCAAGCTGAAGGTGGTGGAATGACACTGGTGTCAATCAGGAGAAACAGCTTCATCAATTCTAGCGGTGGCAATAAATGCATCGACTCCTAATTGATTCAAGAGCCCAAGATCGGGGTTTCAGCTCCCAAAAGGAACATTTTATTCCTGGCTTTGTCTCCAACCCAAACCCCAGTCCTTACATATCCTGCTGCGTTTTTTCCTAGCTCAGAGTCACCATCAAATTCTAAGACACCATCAAATTCCAGCCTTGAGTCTCTCAGAGTCCTGCCTTGTGTGACGATTCCTTGACAGCAGCAGGGACAGGTGGCAGTGACCCCACAGCAGGCAGAGCTTGCCAGCCTGCAGACCCCAGCCCAGCTGGCAAATCCCATAGGAACGGTGCTGCTGGTGGAACTGGGCTGCGGGAAGCTCAGCAGATATTTCTGCCTGTCCTGGCATTGCTGTTTGAGCGTGGAGCAGCAGCGGTGGGTGTTTGCATCTCAGGAGAACTTCAGCTTTACCTTCCTCCCTTCAGCTTTACCTTCCTCCCTTCAGCTTTATCTTCCTCCCTCAGCTGGAGGAAAAGCTTTGTCCCAGGACAACTCTTCCTGCTCTGTCATTGCAATGCTTTTGATACCAGTGGCGTCTCCAGGTTTGTTGTCCATCCAAAACCAGCAAAATGCCTGAACCTGGGAGATGCCCCCAAATCACCTTCCTATGGATGTGCTTTCCTGCTGCTCCTGCACACACCCAGCTTGCTCCCAAAGCCATTATCCAGGATTTCTGGGCTGGAGCAAAAGGCAAAGAAAGAGATTTCTGATTGTGACCAGGTGCCTGCAGCAAATATTTGTTTCGGGACGTGGCATTATTGTCCTGTGTCCAGCACAAAGCTCTGCTGCAGGGTAGAGAAAAGCAAGGCAGACATTCAAATCTTTGAAATGAGGGGTTTATGGAGAGAGGGATTCTGGATGCCCAAAATTAGCTTGGGATGAAGGACTTTATAGCCCTGGGTGGAGGTGATTCCCCCACCAGCCATGACAACCCTGGAGAGGCATTTTCTGTACCCTGATGATTGTGGGGGGTGACCTGAGGGCTCTGGCTGGGAGCAGCTTGGAGGGATGAATCCCAAATCCCTGTTGCCGTCAGTGGGAGCTTGGAGAAATAAAGATCCTGACGAAAACCCATGGAAAGCCCTACTGGGATTATTTGGGCACTATTTGGACCACTGAGATGGGTGTGGAACTCTCAGCCCTGGCTCTGGTCCCACTGAGCCCTCATCTCCCCAGGAGGGTGATGATGTGACAGCTGCTCCAGGGGTGCTGCAGAGCTTGGGGCTGAGGGGCTGGATGGTTCCATGTCCTTTAGGATGCACTTGGGCATCCTGGACCAAGCCCCAAGGCATCCCTGTGCACCCTTTTGTGCTAATCTATGGCACTTTGATGACATGGAGGACCAGCATTTCCAGAGTAGAAAAGCAGGCAAAAGTAGAAGAATGCATTTTCAGGTGGTTGTTTTTTTTTTAATATTTTCACCTTTTCAGGTGCTGTTTCCTGTAAAAATTCATCCAAGAGTCAAAATTTGAGACTGAATGTTTTATTCTAAAGTGACTGAAATACATTGTTGAATTCAATATGAAATTCCCCTTTTTGTTCCGACAGAAAAATTGAAAAGGTAAAAAGGTTCTTCACAGTTTCCCCCTCCAAGGCCCCTCTTCACCTTCACTTTCCCCACAACAATCAACCAGAGCAAAAGCTCTGTCCCTGACGTGTTTTGGCTTCTCAGAGATGAGAGCGGTGAGATGAACTGATGAGAATGTTAAATAATAAATACATTTTCTTTTCTTCAGCCCAAACATCCTTCCTGCTACAAAAGGCCACCATGAAGAACATTAAGGCAGAATGGTTTCAGATTGAGGGTGGGCAGGCCCTGGCACAGGGTGCCCAGAGCAGCTGGGGCTGCCCCTGGATCCCTGGCAGTGCCCAAGGCCAGGCTGGACACTGGGGCTTGGAGCAGCCTGGGACAGTGGGAGGTGTCCCTGCCCATGGCAGGGGGTAGGACTGGATTAGATTTAAGGTCCTTTCCCACCCAAACCTTTCTGGGATTCTGTGAAGACGTGAGAAATTTTGGGTATCTACAGAGCCATGTCTCACCTCCTGGAATTTCAAGGTGTCTGTGCCCTGGATCACTGGTGACTTTTGCAATCACCACCCCGGACATCTTAAGCCAAGCAGTGGATTCCCACCGGTGTTGCTTAGTTTTTCTCTCATGACCTCATTTCTCACATACTGGACGTGGATTCGGACATAATCCTCATCCAGTGGAAGAGAAAATGTTGGGGCTGTGGTTGTCTTTTAATGCTTTGCTTTTTCCAAGTGAGGGCAGCTCTATCAGCAGTGAGAAACTGGGAGAAAGAGAAGCTGAAGGGCCTAAAGAGCGATGAATCAACAGAGAAAGGGGCTGGGTGCTGGAGATGGGGAGAGGAAGCGCTCTGGGACGATGCGCGAGGTCGTTCGTGCCGTGTTCTCCCTTGCAGGGCTGGGAATGCAGCAGCTGGTGCCCAGCACTCCAGGCCTCAGGTTTCGCCGCCTTCAAAGGCCTTTCCTTAATCCCACTTCACCCAGGACAGGCGGGCTGTCAGATCTGCACGAGGGAGAGAGGAAAACACGGTCATTTAAACATTTCAATCAACCCTCAACAAGTCAGCTATCCAGCCTCTCCAGAAGGGGAGCCTCACTCACTTGGATCTTTCCAAGTGGAGTTCTTCACACCTGGAAGCCTGGCAAAAGGGGGTGATCCCAATGAGAACCACTTGTGTTGTTTGAAAGAAGTTAAAAACGGGGGAATCTGGCCACTAAAACATAATTTTTTTCTGTAGTCAAGGGAGTTATGAGCAGTGGTATATCAGGAGTCATTTTCCCAGTCATCCAGACAATGGAAATTGATAGGAAAGGAGAAAAAACTCAATAAAAAACTCAATTAACTTTCCCTTTCAAGTAAACTGATCGCTTTTCCCCAGCAGACTCTGTCTTTTTGGCACTTGCCCGTAATATGAAAGAGGAATATTTTTATTAACTGATTTTTCTCTTCCCTTACTTGTGCTGCACTTTTTGAAGGCTCGTTTTGAAGTCCCCTTTCCAAGATCCAAAGGAACTTATATAGCAAAGGAACAGAGTTGGAAAGGGGATTAATTAACTTAAAATCCGAAGTACCACGAACTGCTGAACCCCCCCCCACCCTGCTCCTCCCTGCTCTAAATCACCCAAAACCTGTTGCTTTCTGAGGTTGAAGCCCTGTGTTGGGCATTTTGGGCCATTTCCCATCTTCGCCACACAGTGGCTCGATGAAAAATCTATTCTGGAGGAAGAAAGGCCGAAATTCATCCCACCTAAGTCAGGGATTAAGTACAAACCGAATAGAAAACAGAATAACAGCCCTTCGCTTCAAAATAGATATAATTATATAAGATTATAAACTGCAAATAGGCATTTACTTCCCCATATTTTGAAAATAGCTTGAAATTTGAATGCTCTGTCTTGTGTGTCCTGGTTCATGTGTTGAACCATAACCTCTGAGAAACTCTGGGTTACTGGAACATCTGTATTTTAAGAAATTACATGCTGTTTGTGTCCAAAACCAGGTGTTTTTCTCAGCTGAGCATCAGCTAAGGAAAACTTCTGAAGAAAACGTGGAAAATCTCTACAGGCTCCATCAGAAAAGAACAATTTCGCACAGGATTAAGCAAAAAAGTCTAAAAATATATTCTGAAAATAAAAATCTTTCATTTTCCTAAAAGGAACCGTTCCCTTAGGAAGTTGCTTTGGGGGGGGGGGGGGGGGGGGGGGATGGGTAAGGGGAGCGTTATTTGTTCCGTTTTTTAAAGACAAAGATCCTCCTCAAAAGAAAGTTAAGAGGGTGAATTATGATTTTCTGCTGCCACTTTATTTTGGATTTCCCCTTTTTGAAGGTCATTTCTGTGCTGTTCCAGAGCTATTTGGATGGGGCACGTGGCTGCCCAAAGGAAACTTGCCCCGTGCATGCCCAGGCGTCGCTCTGCTCCCCCAAACACCGCCCATCCCTCGCTCACCGCTCGTATTCCAGGCCGCCCGCTGGGGGCTTTGGAGGCCGCCCCTCAGGCACTGCTCCACGTAGGCCTTGGGGTCAGAGCCGGACACGAGGATGTCCCCGAGGAGGGCGATGTAGGCGATGGCTAAGCGGAGAGTGTCGATCTTGGACAGGCGCTTCTCGTAGGGGAAGGTGGGCACGTGGCAGCGGAGCTCGTCGAAGGCCGAGTTGATGCTGAGCATCCTCCTGCGCTCGCGGAGGTTGGCGGCGCGGCGCTGCCGGGGCCTCCCGGGGGACCCTGTTGGGACAGGGGACTTGCCCAGCTCAGCACCCCCTGAGTGCTCTGCCAGGCACTCCAGGAGGAAGTTCTCCAGCTGGATATCGGGATCTGCCGGCTCCCAGAGGAGAAATTCCGGAGTGGGGTCCCCCCGCTCGAAGTTGTAGCAAACTTCCTCCATGCCCTGGCCCACCAAGCTCGAGGAATTCTCACAACTTCAGGTGAAACTGGTTTATCAAGAATATGGGATTCTAATTTCAAACGTGGGCAGGGAGTTCTGGTTGTGTCCTTGAGGAAGATTATGGGAAAATTTTGCACGGTTGCAAATCCAGGTGGGAGTCGGGATTTAAATACTTTGTGTCTTCTCAGCAGGAAATACTTCATGGCTCCTCTTCTCCTCTCAAAACTAATTAGTACACGTGCCTCCCTTTTTATTAGCTGCCCACTACAAAACATTATGAATGAATCCAAGACAGAATGAGATTCCTATTGACTTTCTCCTGGAAAATCCATTGAAGCAGTTATTGAGCCCTTCCACAGGTCCAGTCTCTCCCCTTGCTGTTTAGAGGAGGTTCACAGAGGGATTTTGTTTGGTGAGGAGTGGTTGGAGGAAGGAACAAAATAGTCCTTTATCTTTTTGGTGAAGTGTTAATAGCCCCACAGTCTCCTGCGGCCGCGCAAACAAAATCCTATTATATCGCTGTCACAAACACATGGTTCTGTGTTTGACAGCACGAGCCAGTGGCATCTTCTGCTCCTCTGGAGAGGGAAGGTGCGGGATGCACTGCTGTGGAAAACCGGGACACAGTGGTACCTCATTAAGTGAGCCAGCAGCACCTCCTTTGCTTGCTGCGTTTCCCATTTACACTTGAGTCACACGTTTGCTCTGTGGACATTCCGTGCTCTGTCCCACACCAGGAAACAACAGCAGCTGTAAAACCACACTGGGTGCAGTCCCGGAGTGGTGCAGCTGGTGGGAGAGCTGGAAACTGGGAGAGCAGCGGGTATCCAGCAGCACAGGGATGGGGTGGAAGGCGTCAAGCACCACCAGAGCTTTAGGGCAGGTACATAACGTAAGTGTGCGCTTCATTCTCTTCTATTTCCACAATGCTTCAGCCAATGTCTAAATTAATTCAGAAATAGTTTAAGTCGTATTTTTAAAGACTTGAGTGAATGGAAAGGAATCATGTTTAAAGTTAGAGCAAGCCTAAATGCTTTTCCTGAAACTTGTCATAAAGAACTTTTATAAAGGCACTTAATCACGTGCTTGACTTTGTGCACAGACTCCCGTCCTGCTGCTGTGTGGTGAAGTTTCAAGAGACATCTGTGAAATTTGTGAGCCACAGGCAGGGATTCCCGATGGGACAAAGCTCAACAGCTTCAGGTAAAGAGCCAGAGAGCAGAAAACGACCTGCGTTTTCCATGGATCCCAAAGGATTCTCTGGTTCTCAATCTGAGAGCGTCTTAGGGTGCTAGAGGGATTGACTTTAGGATAAGGCACAGGCTATTAAGGTCTCTTCTTAGCAACCTGGCATTCTCCCTTGTGGCAATTCTACCTGCCCCAGAACGCTTAAGGCAGCAGAAAACAGGCTGCAGGAGAGGTTTTTGCAGAGTAGCTGTGAGAAGGTGACAGTTTAGGAAGCATTAGGACTGCCTTTGTTCTCCTTGTTGTGCAAATTAAACAGGAAATCCATTGACTGTAAATCTGCGTGAGAAAGGAAAATGCCGAGTGTGACAATCGCAGAATCGTTAAGGTTCGACAACAGAGGACAAATAGCTGTTAAATAATTAGAGTTTGTCTCGCTTCCTCTGGTCAGCTCAGGGCGTGCATTTTGTGCTGGTCTTGTACAAAGTAAATAATTCGTTCTGAGGCCAGCGTGCCAAAGAACGGAATTTTGGTGTAGCGAAAGTTCACAGTGACTGACAGCTTCTGCTCCAGCTGAATCCCAACAAAGAACAGGGAAGGAGGGGATGGATGCACGAATGGCCACAGTCAGAGGTGGCAGAGCTGAGGCTTGAACTCGGAGTGATCAATGAGGAGCTCATTCTGCAGTGGTTTCTTTGAAGTCATTAAGGCTGGAAAAGACCTTTGAGTTCATCAAGTCCAGCCGTCATCCCAGCTGTATTTCCTAGCGTCCTGTCCAAGCAGTGCTCCCAAAAGAAACCACTCACTCCAGGTTCTCTTCCAGATGCTTCTCCAGCTCCCCAGTCGCTGTGGAACTGAGCACTTGGTGGTGCTCATTTGGCACAAGCAGAAGACGTTCGAAAACACCAAACTGGGAAGAGAACAGCAGCTCTGCTCCCGGAAAGTGCTCTGGAGGAGCCAATTGTCCACTGGGAACAAGGGGCACAGACCAGGAGGCTCAGCAGGTAACTCGGTGGGTTTTATGTGCTGGGTTCCTCTCTCTGAGCAGATGCTTCTCCAGCGCTCCACGTTCCCTCCCAGATCCATCACCGATAACTGTGTTGCCTGGGGATATGTCTGGCTCCACAGATGCCGAGCAGATGTTCCAGCAAGCCTACTTTTAGCATGTTCAAGGGGAATTTGGCTCTCTTGGAGAGACTCTGGACAAAGCAGGAGGAGGAAGGGGAGGGGAAGAAAGAGAAAACAAGAAAAGGTTTCCCCTTGGAAAGGCGGCTGTGAAAGAGGTCAGGTCTCCGGAGAGAAGATGAGGTTCCTATCCACAGGAGCAACCCTCACCACAACTCCAGACCTGCTGCACTGCCAGGGTTTCTGCAGCTCTGCTCACCAGAGAGGGAGGGAATGTGCAGATAATTGGGCTAATTTTTCACCTGTCTGGAAGTTGTTGGTGAAGGAATGTCCCAAAGGGATTGGGGGAGCAGGGGTACCACCCTGAGCAGGGATGCTGTTGCTTAAGGTGTGTTGTTACAATTTCAGGGGCTGCTCAGCTGTTGTTGTCTTCCAAACCCCTTCAGCTCCAGAGGGATCCAGAAACAGCATTTGACTTCTGGTCATTTTTAATCAGCAGGGTCTGATGAAAGCAAATTCCTGAGTCAGAAACCCTGCCCTGTCTGTGGTAGGCAACGAAGCCATCATTGTTTGGGTTTGGATTTTCCAGGTCTGGATATCCACATCTGCCTTTAAGAATTTTAATATTCATGCTGGAAATGCCTTCCTCAGCCTTGTCCCCCTTCCTCTGCCATCTACACAAGTCCACACACAGCAAACTCTGTGATTTCACGGAATTTTGGGTACAAACCTGCTTTCAGGGAATATTTCCGCTGCAGGCTTTTTTCTTTCCTGTGCCTTAGGAGCTGTCAGCTGCTACCCTGTACCTGGATCTCGAAGATAAATGGATCACCTGAGCTTATTTTGGAAGTAGATTCTTCTCTCCCCTTCTTGTCCCATTTGCCTGATTTTGGACTCAGCTTGGGGAACCTTCCCAATGACAAAACTGATAATTATTATTAATATTTTCTGCTTTATATATATATATATATATATTTTTTTTTTTTTTGCTGGGAATTTAGCTTGAATACGTTTCCATCATCTTTAATTGCTTAATAAAGGGAGTCAGCCCTTGGCCTCGACAAAGAACAGATGGAGAAGGGACCAGATGCTTCACTTTCAAGTGGGATGACTCCAAAGCACAATCCATCATGTCATAGCTGCTAATCCAACGTTACACTGTGCAGCTCATCCTCAGAGCTGGGAACTGGGGCCCAGATGAGCAGGGAAGAGCAGATGAAAGATGCCAAAAAATCCTGGGGAACGCTTTACCCAGGTGGAACGGTGCAGGTCGTGGTGGTGTGGCTCCCTCAGCACGTGGGAGTGAAGGCAAAAATGCAGCTGCAGAGGGATCTCCAGGAACTGGCTGGTGGAGATCCCAGCCAGAGGGTGGACACCAAGCTCCTGGAGCTCCTCTGGAGCTACATGCCAGGCCTGGGACACCTGAATCGCTGGGCATGTGGTTTGAGAAGAGCTGGGGGGCAAGAAAAGTGCAGGTATTATCATTTAACAGTGGAATGTGTTCTCTTTAACCTGAAACGATTGCAAATGTGAGGGCATAATGAGAAGCAGAGCAAGGATTTCCAGGGCAAGAAGATTTCAAAGGGCTGATGGCTATTTCTGGGATGCTCCAAGAATTGTGAGGTGAAACTTTGCAGGATGTTGATTTAAGTGAAGAAGGTAACAGGACCTTTATTATTCGCAGGGTAGAAAGCTCAGATGTCAGAGAACGAGGAGGAAGACACTGGTGAGTGGTTGTTAATATAACGTTGATTTATTTCAAATTTAGTATAAACTAGTCAAGGTAGTCTCTGCTTTAAATGCCTTTGGTGTTTAAAAGTGAACACAGTCCCTTTAACCTTTCTGCAGGGCGTTTGCAGAGCTGCAGAAAATTAAGCCCAGTCTCCAGGAGAGGGAAGGTATTTTCTCTCATAAAAGCACTCACTGGTGGTTTCCCCTTTCTCCCAGAGCCTTTTATGAGTCGGGGGATGACCTCTGGGCTCCTGCTGCCAAGTGATTCCTTATCCAAGTCAGTGCTCTGTGACTGCTTCTGTGAGGGAATGGCCATTTTTGGGACACATCAGCCTCTGCTTTGATCTCAAGGGGCGTGGAAGTGCTCATGGAGCTCCTGGAGGGAAGCGGTGTTCCTTGCAGAATGGCCTTGGCAAAGCTGCTTGCCCACAGAAGCTGTGGCTGCCCCTGGATCCCTGGAAGTGTCCAGGGCCAGGCTGGATGAGGCTTGGAGCCACCTGGGATAGTGGAAGGTGTCCCTGCCCATGGCAGGGGAGTGGAATGAGATGAGCTTTCAGGTCCCTTCCAACCCAAACCCTTCCATGATCCTGTAATTCTTGAACCATCTGAAACATCCCTCCAGCAAGGTGAACATGGGGCTGGGATTGCAGACAATTCCCACGAATAACCCTGTCTCCACATCCAATGAGAAATACCTCTAGGGAGAGGAAAATTTGTCATTCATGTGACATTTGATGCCGTTCTTAGTGGGTTTATTTGGATATGTCTGGGTGGTGGCTTTAGGTACCTCCCTCCCAGAAGGTTTGGGTTGCCTCTGCAAAACCACTGGAGAAAATATGTTTTCTGCAAGGTGCTTGTACAGTTTTTATGGAGGTGGGTTACCCGTCCCTGGAGCCCTTTCTTTGGGTACAAGAAATCCTAAGTATCTGTGGGTTTTGGCATCATTACTTAAGGAAAAATAAAATTACAGGGAAAACCCCTCAACCCACTGTCTCCCACACCTGTTCCAGGGCTTTTTCCTAAGGAGAGAGCCGATGAGGAGGAGACACAGCTGGGAACAGCCAAAAGGATGAGACAGAGACCTGTGCAAGCTCCAGCTTGCAGCCCTGCCACAAATCTGGTGATCTTTCTCACTAATGTGCCACTTTTGTGGGATTTTGGAGCCCAAGGCTCCCGCTGTGCACCCAGAGAGCAGAGCCTGAAGCCCAGGCTGCGGCTGGGCTGGGACCCATTCCCCAGCTCCCCCATCCCTGCTGGCTGCACCTGCACAGCCGTCCCTGGGAATTGTAAATCCCGCAGGTGGCACCTCATAAACCTGCCTGGAGACCCCGGCTTTGCAAGCAGAGTCCCCCGGGCAGCTTTACAGAGTGATGGCTGCTTGACTGGCAGCTGCTGCAGCTTTATGGGAAGCCAGCACATGTTCCCACTAAAAACCGGGAACAACGGCTTGGGAAAAGCTCCCTGCCTGCGTGAGAGGCCTCAGGCCCGCTCTCCATCTGGAAGGTGGCTCTTCCTGGCTTTTTCCAGCCACCTTGGAAGTGCTTTGGATGCGATTCCATGCCGTGGTTGGCTCTGTGGGCGCGGGGGCAGGACGGAGCACACCCCAAGCCTGTTTCTCATGGAGAGCTGTCACACCGGGTTATGGTGATGCTGTGCTGGGCACAGAGGGGAAGGTTGGGTTGCTTTGGGATTTTTGTTTTGTGTTGCAGAGAAGTCTTTTTAAAATGAAGAGACAAAAATCAGAAATCTGGGAACGGGCTCAGGTGCCAGCCATGACGATAAACTAGTCTGGAAGAGAAAATCGCATCCCAAATCTGGACAAAGAAAGGAGCAGATAGGGGCAGCTGAAGGACTGTGAGGGGCCTGCTGTACCCTATGGAAAATGCAAAGATTCAGTCTTAAAGCAATTTTGGAACCACTTGGATGGGCTATTTATTGAATATAGTTGGTGAGGACACCACTCTGGAGCTGGACCCCACTTCACCGTGCCCTGCCTGGGAAGTTTGGGGTGACGCACATCATGGGATGCTCAGGGATGATGATCCCACTGTATTTTTCAGTGTTTTCTCCTTTTTCCAGCTGGCAGGTCACTGCTGGATCAAAGAGGAGCCAGTGCTCTCTGACAGACAAGTGTCACATCCATGAGGGGGCAACCAGAGCCTTGGGGACAAGCACCAAAGGATCTGGAGGTGTGGCAGGCACTGTTCTCCTGACTTTATTCAACAAGAACCTAAGTACATTTTTTTACTAAGGTTTTGGGCATGAGAGTACCTGCAAATGCCTGATTCTTTCTCCACCTCTGTGCATGCCTCCTTTGTTGCCTGGGGTTATCCATGTGGAAAGAAGACCTGGCATTTCAAAGAGAGTCAGGGAATCTTAAAGGTTGGAAAAGCCCTCTGAGATTATCAAGTCCAACCTTTGACTGAACACCCCATGCTCACTAAACCATATCACGAAGTGCCATGTTTCCCTGTTTTCTGAACACTTCCACGGATGGTGACTCCACCACTTCCCTGGGCAGCCTGTTCCAATGCCTGGCCACTCCTTCAGTGAAGAAGCTTTTCCTCCTATGCAACCTGAACTTCCCCTGCCATAACTTGAGGGCGTTTTCCCTTGTCCTATCGATATTTCCCTGGGAAAAGAGGCCAACCTCACCTCTCCATGATCAATAGTTGCAACCGCAGCATGAAGTGGCCACAGCTCCAGAAATCCCTAAATTGTTGGTAGAGGCTGAAGGAATATGCCAGGGAAATTATCAGCAGATTCCTGTGCTGGGAGAGTGTGGAATTCCTGGCCAGGCACAGTATGGCTGCTCCTGTGAAATTCGTGGAGAAGTATCTTTTAATGCTGAGCAGAACTGGTCGATTAGGTGATGATGTTAGCTCGAAAAAGCTTCCTCTCTTTTCCATCTGAGTGCATTTGGGGAAGGCTGCTTGTCTTTAGGGTTATGTGCTCTGGTTTTCCCCCCCAAAAAAAAGAGGGAAAAAAAAACCAACCAGAAACCTGAGCTTTTCATGCAATCTTCTGCTTCAAAACTTGGCACTCGGAGAGACCCATCAAAAACTATTAGTCTGGCACTGACATTTGAGTCAGTCTTCAAGGAATTTGAGATTTCTAGAGGTAGAGAGGAAGGCTTATATGGGAAATCTCAGGAGGAACCCGTGTGCTCTGGGGAGTTCTGGGTGAACCATGATGAGAGCAGCTTTTGGAAACTGGAGCTGCAAGCTGCACGAGCCAGTGACAGGAATAACAGAGCATGGGGAGATGTTGTGCAACACTTCCAGACCTCAAAGGCTCAGCGCCTCCTGGCATTCCTGGGAAAAGCTTGGCTCCATTTCATTCCTCATCTTTGCTGGAGAGATGCACTGAACATGGCTGGGGTATTGCTGGTGAGAGGGTCATGGACTGGTGTCACTGGCCCAGAGGGGCCATGGGACACCCTGATCTTAGGGAGAACCCCTGAAATGCAGAATACTATTTTAAAAGTGCTGCATTGAAAATGTCATTCCCAGATGGAGAAACTGAGGCACCATCAGCCTGTGGAGGAAGGATTGAATCCCACCAGGCTCGCCCCAGCTCCAGAGCTGAGCTCTTGGTAAGTGCCCAGAAGGTCCTGGCTGCTTTGTGTCTTGGTGTAGTGTTCTCTGTGTGATATGTCCTTCCAGAAAAATGCTGCTTGTTTAAAAGAGTGAGCCCCTTTTCCAGGCATGATTTGTGTTTTTGAGTGTAGGTCAAATAGCAGACACTTCTGATTAATGCAACGTCGAGAGATGGCAAAAAAAATAAAAAATTATCAAAAAAAATCACATGCCTCGGTGGGAAAAAGTATAAAGCACAAACATCCAGTGCTGTTCAGCATTTTGGGAGGTGGGGAAATGAGCAGGAAAGATCATACCTAAATAGAAAGCCAAAGGCAGTGCTTGCACTTGCCAAGACATCAGCCAAAAGGAAAACACAACTGTGATGGCAGTAAAATCATGCATGAGTCATGATGGGCCAAGAACAAGTTTGCTTTCTTTTCCCCCCTCATTGAGCAGATGATGATTAAAAGATAAATCATGCTTGGAGTCAAATCAAGTGATTGGATTAAAGTTTAGTTGAGTATTTAGAGACTGTTTGGGACACAATGGAAAGCTAATTGAAAACTTACATTTGTGAGACCCTTGAACTCTCCAGCTCTTAATAAAATACTACTGCAAAGTACACAAGGGTTCCCTGTGGGAGAGATTCCTCTCCACAAGTGCTTTTGCTCCTCAGGTATGCAGAGAAATGGAACTCATTTTCTCGACAAGTTCACCAAAGAAAGGCATGTTCGTGATCCTAACTCAGCTGTTGCTCATGGTGCAGTAACTTAATCTGTTCAGCTCACTGAAATGCAGCGAAGCAAGACAAAGGAAAGTCACTTCTCGGGGGGAAAAAACAATGAGGATTTAAACACTTCATTCTTTTAACCAGCCTTTGTTCTTCTGAGCAGCTGGTATTCCAGAGCGACTGGCTGCCTGCACTGGGCTGAAGTGACTCTGGAGTCTTAAGAAGGATGTAAAAATTCCTTCTAGATGTGCTGTAGCAGGACATGTCATGCTTTATTTGGACTAATAATGTAATTGCACTCTGGAATCACCCCCAGTTCTTAAGGAACATACCCAGCCTCCAAAGCATTGTCCTTTCTGGTGGAAATACCAGCAAAACCCACAAATGAACAGAATAAACTTCCCCATGTCCTCACACACATGAGCAGGCAGAAATGGAAAACCTGGCTCTTCGCGTGACCTCTGCGTGACCAAGCACGAGCCTTCCTTGGGAACCCTGAGGGGAGGCTGCAGACATCCTGTGGCCAGGCTCATGTGCCCCCTTTGCACCGTGATTTTCATGGGCCAAAAGATGGGCGATGAATGGGTTCTAAGAAGAGCATGGCAGAACTACCTCATCCACATGTGCAAGGATTTCTACTTCTCTAACTACTCTGACCTTTAGGGCGGTTGTTTGGGGCTTTTTTTCTGCAGAAGGATGTGTTTGTGCAGAGCCCACAGGTGGTAGAGAAGGTTTGGGGGGCAGAATGGGAAGAAATTATTATGCTGATTTTAGCTGACGAATATAGCAAGCCCCGCAGAGTTCTTTCCTATCCTTACTAGCAGGAGACATTTCCTAATATTCAAAGTGGTTTTTCCCTTGTTTCTGCTGGTGCCCGTGGCTCCACAGTCTGTCCCCATGTGCTGGCTTCCTCTTTGCCTTTTGCTTGGCTGAAGGGCTTAGTATGGCTCCCTATAATTTTTCACCCTCGAAGTTTTTCACACAGGTCCTGTGCCCATGACCTCCTGGCATTCCCTTTCCTCGGGTCACGACCTCAGCTTTGCTAAGGCAAGCACAGGTATCTCTACAGTCCATGGCCAAGTCTGCTGTAGACAGCTGAGGCAGGTGAAGATAAGGAATGTGGAGTTAATATTTCGGGGAAATTCAAGTTACCAACTCATTTCAGCAGAGCTTTCACCAAATGCATCCTGCCTCAAATGCACCAAACAATGAAAATCTTAAACGAGTCATAAATAAATGTCATGACAGACCTTCTGTTTGTGCTAATTAATGTCCATTATATGCATCAGAACGGGCAGTTCCCCCACTGGGCAGCGTGATGTGCCCACAAAAGCGAGCCCAGCATTTGCTTCTTCTTAACAGCTGTGGTTTGTTCTTCACTAGAAAGCTTTAATGTGTCTTAAAGTGATTAACGTGTTCTGGGAGGACCGGGTAAGACACCATCAGTCACAAGTTGTGGGACACTCCTTGGCAGGTTAGAGGAAGATGGATCAGGAAGATTAATATGTTTCTTCTCTCCATTGTTGCCAGTTCCGAGAGGTTTCACCCCAGAGCTGAAGAACGTGGGATGCACGCAGCCCTGGAGGTGACACCGTGTCTTGCTTGAGGCCAGTGGCCTGTGTGTGAGCTCTGTGTGTGGAGCTGCCAGGAGCACGCTGGAGTGAGGAACATTTTGAAGCTGGAG
The DNA here is from genome assembly GCF_009650955.1 of Corvus moneduloides. Taxonomy (NCBI): domain Eukaryota; kingdom Metazoa; phylum Chordata; class Aves; order Passeriformes; family Corvidae; genus Corvus; species Corvus moneduloides. Next base: position 722,076 of record NC_045482.1, read on the forward strand.
GAAGCTGCTTTGGGGGCGATGGTGCTCACAGAGCACTGGGGAGAAGGCTCAGTGCCTAAAGGGGCCATGAGAAGCCTGGATAGGACAAGAGAGAGTGGCTTCCCACTGCCAGAGGGCAGGGTTAGATGGAATATTGGGAAGGAATTCCTGCCTGTGAGGGAGGGCAGGCCCTGGCACAGGATGCCCAGAGCAGCTGTGGCTGCCCCTGGATCCCTGGCAGTGTCCAAGGCCAGGTTGGACACTGGGGCTTGGAGCAGCCTGGAACAGTGGGAGGTGTCCCTGCCCATGGCAGGGGTGGAATGGGGTGAGCTTTAATATCCTTCCCACCCAAACCGTTCTGGGATTCTGTGGTTTTGTCATACCTGAGACAACAACTGTGTGAATGAATATCTGGCATTTGTGGAACCTGTGGGTTACGCTGATTTTTGGTCTGAACTGTGATGGGAAGGTGCAGTGGAAGCCTATGTGGTCATTCCAGCTTCTGTGTGGCTCTAGCAGGAAACAGGACAGCTTTGTCCCCGTGTTGGCTGGGTGATGTGACAGACTGAATCAGCACTCCTTGGAATGGACATGGAAGTGGTCTGAGGAATCTGGGTGCTCCTCACAGTGTGACAGGTTATGGGTTTGCTGTGCCTGCTTCAGCCACCAGCAGATGTTCCTGCTGCCTACCCCGATTCCTCTTGCTGCCAAAGATCCCCTCCCTCTGGCTGTGCCAGCAGCAGGCATGAGTCACTGCTCCCACTCCTGCATGCCTGCAAATTCCAGCAGCAGGAGAAAAGAAGAGCGGCTTTGGGGTGCTTTGTACTCTCATTTCAGCAGCCACGGGGTTTATTTAGTGCAACAGATGCACCAGCTAAAAAGTGTTCAGCTTTGGGGGGAAATACCTGAACTGACTGAGCTCATGGTGCAGAGTGTTGTCTTGCAAGGGAAAATTGCCTTGAATTTCTTCCTGACCATGGGGAAATGAGGAGCTGAGGGGGCTTTTGATCTGCTCTTGGTGAGAAAGAAAGCTTGCCTGCTTTCTAGCATGTTCTGAACTGGAATAACAAGTTGAACGTGGCCTGAGACCATAGGATCCTAGAATGGTTTGGGTTGGAAGGGATCTTAAAGACCTCCTTGTTCCAACATCCTGCCATGGGCAGGGACACCTCCCACTATCCCAGGTTGCTCCAAGCCCTGCCCAACCTGGCCTTGGACACTGCCAGGGATCCAGGGGCAGCCACAGCTTCTCTGGGCACCCTGTGCCAGGGCCTGCCCACCCTCTGAGTATGCATCAACTCTGTGTAAGAGCCATAACTGGGAGTAGATTTGAAGTGCCATGTCTGAGGCTGTGATATCTCGCAGTGTGGCATTTTCTCAAAGAACTTGTGGGTCTCCTTCTGCTACGGCCGCTGGATTTGATGAGTTGGGCTGTCTGAGAGCTTTGACTCAGGCCACAGCCTGTATTGGGCCTCATGAAAAGGTATGCATGATTTCAGGCTCTCCTCCCCTCCTGGATAACTCATCTCCTCCACTTTAATGAAAGTCCTAATAATTATAACAATAGGAGATGTGCATTATCCTGAGGGCCTGTGCACTGCGTCCCCCCGAGAGCTCTTCTGTCAACTGCTCTTAATATTCCTGTGCTCTTTGCAACCCTTATGGTTAGAAAACCTCTATGAGGGGGAAACACACAAAGAACACGACCCAGATCTGAACAAATCACGCTGGGTGGGATCTGGGGACACAGAGTCCTGGATGGATGCTCGGAGGACGGCACGAACATCTTCCTCCTGCCTTGGAGAACAACTGGGTTCGATTACGCGTTGCGCAAGCTCGCTCTGGTTTGGTTTTCCCCTCAGAAGGCCAGGGCAGATGTTGTGTTCTGAGGCTGCCATGGGGTTCCAGCTCCTGGGCTGCGTTTCAGGACTGAATCTCCCACTTTGTGATGCTCCTTTTGGGGGAGGGCAGGCAGCTGGAGAAGGGGTTGGGAGCTGTTGGATGTCTTTGCTACCCACCAAACACCCTGTGCTTTGTGCCTATGGAAGTAAAGGCAACTTGGGGCCAAGGGACACCAAAATCCAAAGCATGAACACGAAGGGATGTCTGTGTGCTGGGGCACCTCCATGGAGTGTTACAGGGTACTAATATGTGTTTCCTTTGGGGGAAAAAGAGGAATCTCCTGGCTGTGAGAGCCCAGAGTTTGTGCTGTGGTCATGGAAGTCCTTTGAGAAAGCCAAGCACGTGTGCTGGCCTTCCCCTCAAAGCAAATATTCTTTGTGCAAGCTAATAATTTTAGCAGGGATTCCTTTCTTCCTCTTGAGGAGAGTTAAATGAAGTTATGGGTCAGTGAGAGGGCATCTGTACAGCACAGAGGAAGAATTTCCAAGGCTTGAGCGTAGTCCCTTCATTTGGAGAAGGCCTGGTCAAATTGGCTTTCCAAAACACTTTCTTCATTAGAGACTTTATTGGTGCTTTTTTGCGGGTTTGCAGAGGCTGTTAAGCCCCTCTGAGCTGGTAGGACTCAATGGATGGAACTGACAGGAAGCTGAGGGAAGTTTTAACCATTTTCCACCCGCAAAGCAGAACTTCCCAGTAGTTTCCACCACACTTGTCCAAGTTTCTGGATACAAATATTGTGTCATTTCCAGGAGTGAGTGGCGTTGGCCCTCCTTCCAGCTGATAAAAGGGCAGTGCCATCTAGGCTTGGAAATGCCAGCACGGATCCAGTATGCCAAGGTCCTTCTGCATTCAGATTCTCAGGCTCGTCCCAATTCCTTTTTGTTCTGAAAGAGGGGACTGAAAGCTCTCTGAGCAGCTTCAATGACAATGTTCAGACCTCCTGCGTGTAGGAATGGAGCGGCCAATAGCTCTCCTTGGGGCTGTAATATCCTCACTCAGAAACCACTTTAAATCAGAATTGAAGCTCGATGAGGACTGTGCATTCACCAGTGAAATTAATAACGGGCTGTTGAGTTTGTAGTTCCCTTGAAAAGGCATTGGGTAAAAAAAACTGACTCGCGATGGGAGAACAGGGGCCAGAAACTGAAACTAATCTTAATGAAAAAGGGTATCCAACAAGCCGCAGGGCTGTAAAATCTGCCTGATCAAATCTCCACTGGACCATACTTCCTTGCGTCCCGATTTTGAAAGCCCAATTTCCTGCGAGATTGCATGATTATTATTTTTTAATCTAAAATGTATGGCCGCAAGAATAAAAAAGAAAAAAAAAGAAGGCATTTTAAAATAAATAAATCTGGCGACGCAAATGAGATCACAGAGCGGTTTGCTGGAAATGCCGAACATTGTGTTGCCCAGAACTTGGCATTCATGGAAGTGACCAGCGGGGAGGAAATGGAATTGTTCTCATGGCCGGTGTCAACTTGGATCATGGAGCCACACCGCAGATTTGGCATCGCTGATGGAAAAGAGAGGCTTTCCAGGCCGGTACAATCCCGCTCCAGAGCGTCAGTCGTTGCGTAGGTTGGGGTCGGCGAGGATTGACAACAGGGAGGGACAGCATTCTATGAGTCTGGCGCTTTCTTGTCCCAGATTAATGATCTTCCAATCTGGTTTTCAGGCACACAGACTCAGTCACACGTAAATAAAAAACAGAGGGAAGCTTTTAAGAGACTCAGATGCTTGGTATTCCATGCAACAGCCAGAGCAATGCCTTGCGAAGACGGCCCGTTGAGTGAGAACATAGAGGTCCCTTTGCGCCTCACCTCTTCCCTAGGATTTCTCTCTGAAGGGATTGATTCCAAGCTCTTTTTCCCACTGGGCTGTTGGTCCTGGTTTCAAATCAAAATTTAGTCTTGCCTTAGCAGGGTTCTTCAAAAAACAGGTGCTGCTGGAAGGTGCTACAGCCTCCTGAAGGTCTGATCCGGTCCCTGGGGAGGTCTCTCTGCACGGAGGTGGAATCTAAGGCAGCTGCTCTTCCTAAACTTGCCCGGTGCGGAGAGGTCCCTACGGCTGGGGAGGATGGACCCAACTTCCCGCAGGTCTCAGGAGTTGTGGTCCAGGAGGACACAGCTGTGCAGAGCTACAGGAGGCTGAAGCTTGTGGTGGTGGTGGTGGGTCAGCACAGGACAGGAGTTGCATCTAAGCAGTGCCCAGCGTCTCTCCAGCGGCATTTTTCAAATGGAATTCCGGGCAGAAAACCAGGCAAAGAAGAGAAAGCTGCTGTCATGTGGCCCGTCTTGTATTTGATATTTCACGAGCCTCTGGTGGAGCAGCCCCACCTGGTCTGGTCAGGCTGTGCCAGCACCGCAGGCCAAGATTCAATAAAGTTGTTGTTTCCAATTAAAAACTCCCGCATGAGAGCTGCAGGAACGGCAAAGCCACAGCTTGGCAGGGGATGGGCTTGAGCACCAATTCACTGCAGGAATCACAGTAAAGCCCCATCCTGTTCCCACTGAAATTGGTGGCAAAGCTCCCACTGACCTCAGTGGGAGCAGGATCAGACCCCCATTCTCAGTTGGGGTGGTTCCACTAGGGCCTTGCTCTTGTTTTGGGGTCTGTGGCTGTTCCAGCAAGGCAACGCTGGTGAGCGTGGGTCAGGACAGGAGTTGTGTCTAATCAGTGCCCTGTGGCTCTCCGTGCATTTATCAAATGGAATTTCAGGCAGAAAACAAAGGGATTGAAAGGTTGAAAAACAAGGAAGGAATGTGCACTTGGCAGCTCTGCTAACCAGATGTTTGTTTCTTTCTCCTTGTTCTCAACAATGACTAAAAAACTCGTGAACAGCCTCAAGCCCAGCGCAAGGTCAGCCCGAAAGTAGGTAAGAGGTGTCGCAACAAGGCGGAACGGACAGCTGGGGATGGAAAACATTAATTTGTCCGAGGATGCGGGCCTGTGGCTCAGAAAGCACGGCGTGGCCTCCAGAAGGCCTGGGCACATGGGAGGCTTTCCCTTCCTAGCGCAGGCCCCGCCGGGCGTGCGAAGCTCTCCTGGAAGTTCGCGGTATTCCCTCCGTGCTGGCGTGTGTGAATGGCTTCCAAGGGCAGCTGAGCGCTGCAGCCAGAGCAGAAAGCAGCCAGTGCTGAAGTGGATAGATGCAAATGCATGCATCCATTTCCTCAGGGAAGTGCCTGAGTAGCGGAGCAGCAAGTTGGAGGTTGTGTGATTTCACGGGAGACAACAGCCCTTAGAGAGTCAGCTTTATTATATGATAGCTTTCATTGCATTGCAAGAGCTGCCTTCCTGGAGGATCCCTGGGTTTTTTGATCAAATCTGTCCAAAAAGGGAAAATTAATGAGTGCAAACCGGCAGCACGATGCCCTGAGGTTGCAGAGTTGTGAATTGACTCTCTGGCCTCTCTGCTCTATCACCCCTGACAATGTGCACTTCTTCAGCAGCATCTCCTGAAGGCTGCTCCCAGGAGCAGCACCTTTTTCCCCTGTTTCACAGAAAAAACACCTAATTAATCAGTCTGCAGGCAAAACAGATAAATTAAAAGAAAACACAAAGAAGAAAAAAGAAAAGTTTATTAATTTTTATTAGCAAGGAAACTGAGCCAGAGAGGTAGAAGTGACTCATTTGTGACTTGCTTGTCTATTAATGATGGGATTAGGAGCTGAGCTCTTGTTATCTGACCAGCTGGCTTTTTTTCAGATTACATCTGTCCAGTAGTGACTCCACAGCCAAACAGCGAGTTTGGCCAGGAGGCAGAGCTTTACTAAACCTGTGTGCTTGAGATTGGGATTGCCTGACCTTTGGTTTAAGTCACCGTCACAAAAAAAATCATCTTTTAACAACTGATTTTATCAGGCATCACCATTTTCAGGGGGAAAAAAGAGAAATCAGGTGTATTTAAGTTACTCAGAAATGCTTCCCTGGGCTGTGTGTGACAGCGAATCAGGATTTTGGATTTCCAAGAAAATCAGTTGGGTTGGGATCAGCTGAGTTAGGGCCAGCAGCTGCTCATCAGTACTCAACAAACTTGACCAGCTCAATGCTTGTGAGCATGACATGGATTAATCTGCAAGTAAAACCGGACTGTTCTGCCAGAGGAGGACAATCCTGGGCAAAATCAAGCTGTATTCTCCAGAAAAAAATGCTGTGAGTGTGGTTCCAGAGCGGCAGGAGGCTGGATAAGGGCAGTGAGGATGCTCCTCTCAGCTACTTTTCCTGTCTCACCAGCACTTGAATGGCCTCCCAAACTCAGTGTTCGCCCACAGCTGAGGTGGTTCCTCTCCATCCTACAGCTTCAGTGTAACAGGCACGTGGAGCAGCAGGAATGCTCCTCACGCCACCCCCCAGACTCAGGGACATCATTAACGTGCTCAGGGAAGAGCAGCTCTTGCCTGGACAACCTCAGTATGTAGAGGGAGAAAAGGAGAGGTTCCTTCTAGAAAACCTCGTCCATCTGAGTCCAAGCTGTTCCTTTTTGTCCGGGGATATTGGATGTGCCTCCTCACCTGGAAAACCGCATGGCTGACCTGCTGTGATGTACCCAAGCCTGTCCATTCTTCTTGATGCCATGGAGCTGTGTTGAGGGTGGTTTAGGCTGGATTTTAGGAAAAGGTTCTTCCCCCAGAGGGTGCTGGGGCACTAAACATGCTCCCCAGGGAATGGCCAGAGTCCCATGGCTGCCAGAGCTCCAGGAGGGTTTGGACAACGCTCTCATGCACAGGGTGGGATTGTTGGGGTGTCTGTGCAGGGCCAGGGATTGGACTGGGATGATCCTTGTGGGTCCCTTCCAACTCAGAATGTTCCATGATTCCTGTGGCTGAAGCAGCATTTCCTCTGCCTGCTAGCACTCCCCAATGCCCCAGGGCAAAGCAAACCATCAATGCACTTTGTGAGGGGTCTCTCCCTCGCAATTAGATCCCTTTTCTGTCTAAGCTGGGTGGTGTCATCTGCAGGAGAGGTTTTGTTCCATGTTTGGGAGAAACACTGGCCAATCCTCCCTCCTCCTCCTCCTGCTCCCCAGATCTCTGGCTCTCTTCAGAACCACACTGAAAAGAAATCTTTGTTTGTTTGTGGAGTTTCTGGGAGCCTCAGGTTTGTTTTCCTCCGTCCTCCCTCCTGCCAGCGCTGGAAGTGCCAGAACATAAAAGAGAGTCATTTCTCTTGGAGTCGCCAGCCGTGGCTGGAAGGAGCAGTGCCAGGAATCTCAGGAGAAATCTGCTCCTGATCTTCCCAGCCTTGCAGAGTGGAGGGATGGAGAAGAGCTCAGCAAAGCATCTGGGCTGCTGGATGCCAGCAGAGCCTGCGCTCCAGCTGGGAATGTGTCGTTGCTCCCTTCGGTAAGGACAGTGGCACGCAGAGCCGAGGCCCGAGGGAGGTGGTGGCCATCTGCCTCCAGCTTTTCTGTGCCCAAAAGCCGTGCTTCACCGTGTCCTTAGTGCAGATGATAAAGCAAAGCCTCCAGATCCACGTTTTGGGCTGCTTAGTGCCACCATGGGCTTCAGGGATGGTCTTACCCAAGGCCACTCTGCCGCCCACCTGACCCAAAAGCTGCTTGGAAAGCAAAGCCTTGCTCCTGCTTCGGCCTGAGGAAAGGGAAAGTTTGATTCTGCCTTCATGACTTCCAGAGTGGAGCCAATCCTCCTTGTTCCCAAAGAGATGTCAGTAGGAGCCAGCAAGATGTCCAAGGAAAGGAGCTGAGCTGATGTTGTTGTGCTGAGGTACCAAAGCTCCCATCACAGAGGTGTAATACAGGGAAGAACCAAATTTTCCACTGCCCAATGTAGATGGTGGCAGAAGGCCTTGGGTTTCTGGGGGTCCTGGGTGGGACCAGCTGGAATTTAAGATCCCATGTGCTAAAAAGCAGAAATCTGCTCTTGCTTTGGTGTGGGTGTTACTCTGAGGGGTGGAAGGTGTATCCTGCAGATGAAGGAGCTTCAGACTCTGGGACTGAGGTTATCTGTGAGCACAGGGGGTCCTGCATGGGTAAAGATCTGCTTCAGGCCACTGAGAACTCAAAAGCATCCGACAGGATTTTTCAGTATGTCCCTTGTGCATCCAAGAAAGACAACTGGGGGCCCTCCATAAGCTGGTGACAGCACAGGACAGCACAGTTTTTCTACGTCCACCAGTTGTGGTCTCTTGGTGAGGGCAGCCAGGAGTTGAATGGATCTCTAACCGTGTGTGATCCGTTCCTTGATCTTGTTTCCTTGATCTGTTGCTGTTATCTCGTTCCATGGCTTTCCTTGGCCGCAATCCCAGCACGATCCTTCTGAAGAGGTCTTTGTGTGGGCTGGGAGAGGAGCACCGTCCCTAAAGCTGGGTGTCTGGGGCCATTTTCTCCCTTATTTTCTCACAGCATTCAGATCTGCCAGGCTTGGATTCCTGCCTGACCTTTTCCCTCTGCTCTCCACCCCTCCTGCTACCTGCAGCTCCAGAGACTCTTACTTTTAAGCCATCACTCAGAAGTCTCAGAAAATCCTGGGTCAAGGCCCAGATCCCCTTTTTTCTACACCAGTACACAAATAACTGAGCTGTCCCCCTGCGAGTTCCCAAGCCCGTGGAAAAAACAGGGTGAAAAGTTCAGGAAACCACGATCCATTTCACAGCAGACCTGCAAAGCACAAATATTAATACCAATAAAACAAGGATGGGGTGGCGGTGGAATTCAGTTGTCAGTGGCTGATAGACCTTCAGATCCTCGATCTGGGAGCAAGGCTTTTAATCCACACACAATAAACTGTCCCACCTCCAGCAGCAGGAGCAAACTGCCTTTTTCCAGGTGGATTATCACCAGAAAAACCCACCCAAAGCACTCCCTGCCACTGCTGAGCTTTCCTGTAAACCATCAGCCTGGATATATTTTATGATGTGATTTATAGAGAGTTTGTTTCTTAAGACTCGAAGCAACATTGCTATAAAAGTATAAAAGATGCATGTTTTGGTGGAGGATGAATGCCACTGCCCTTTTTTTTCCCTCGTGGGGAATCTGCTGGGTGGGTCAACACCACTTGGAAAGATGAATTCTTCATGTGTGGGCATCCACTGGCAGCCTTGGAGGAGATTATTGTGTCATCATCCTTCTGGTCAGCAGCAACCCCACAGCTGCTCCTCAAACTCAGAGATTAATTAATGAGTTGGAAAACAAGAGGAATGTGCTTCCTCGTGCTCCCTTCACCAGTTTGGCTGATTCCTCCCCGTGCAGGCACTTTCACGGCGCTTTTGCAGCACGGTTGGAGTGTTGCTGTTGCCTGTTTAAGTCATGGAATAGATTAGATAATCCCTAGGCCTTTTCCACCTCTAGCACTTGTGGTTCTGGTTAAAGAGCTGTCAAGTCCTGGATTTAAAAGGGCAGAACAAGCCAAGGCTCTTGAGGTTCTGCTGGGAGGATTACAACTTGTAACACATTCCAAAGCCTTCCAAAAAGCGCCTGCAATTCCAGGTTTCCGGACAGAAAGTGTTATTCAGCTTTCTGCAGATCTTCTTTGTAGTTCATCACACAATCCCGGTTTGCTTTCTGCATGAAGATCCCACTAGCCTGAGGCTGGCTTTGGTGGGAACATGCCCTCCCTTTCATCGTTTTTGACTGAAGATGTTTGCCTGCTGCTGGAGCAAAACAAATTTCCTTACAATGAAAAACCCCCAGCATCTGCCAATTCACTTTTAAATGTGGCTCTTGGAATTTATGGGAAAGTAAAAGGTCCCAGGGATGCGAATTGTTGTCTTGTAGCCTTGCCAAATAGACATTAAAAATAAAGAACCCTGATAGGTCTTTGGCCTCCTCGCTTTTATTGTGATCTACAGGCTGCACGTAACCATCGTATCTCCTTTGGTGAGGGTGAGGGCTGGGGAGTTTTCGGAGGAGGTTAAAGAGCCTTCCAGCTCCAAATCATTTCTCTGACCTTGGCTGGCTGCTGCTTTTTGTAGTGAGTCCTCACGGTGGAGGAGCGACTGATTTGTGGGAATGCTGAGGAATGAGCAGAGGCACACTGGTGGAGCATCCCTGGGCACAACAGGGCCGCACCCATGGAGCCAGAGAATCTGATCTCTTCCCTGGGGAGCTTCTCCCAGTGGAAATACTGGGGGGATCATGGGACACATCCATTGGCCTCCAAGAGAAGTCCTGTTTTGGTCTCTGGGGCCCAGAGCTTGGTGGCTGTGGGCACAGTAGCTGCTGCCCTGGCACAGGTGAGTTATCAAGGCCTTGTGCTCGGATCCTTCTCCTCCTAAGGAAAACCTGGAAGAATTTGGTGGTGAGCCTCAGTCTCTGCATTTGTGTGGGTTTAGGGGAACGTTTATTAATTTGACATCTGGATGTGAGGCTGAAAACGCTCCAGAAGCTGTGGGCAAGGAGTGTGGGCTTGGGGAAGGGAGAGGTTGCTGGGTTTGTGTTAGCCATGTGCCATATTAATTAACACAGGCCATATTAATGACAATATTTACATTACATTCTGCTGTCACTGTTCCTTAGAACTGCTGGGGGAGTTTGTTTGCCTGTCACTGTAACCACACACTGCTCACTTCCGATGGGTCAGCATTCCAAGGAAGTGTCTGTAGTGAATTCCAAGCCTGTTTATGCAGTAACATTTCTATCCCAGTCATCAAAGCCCATTTGACTGGGTCTGGCTGTAAATCAGAGTAATTCATTAGCGTAAAAGGAAATGGATTTGGGAGACACCAGCTCACAAACCTTGTGGTGGACATGAGGTGCTCACTCACCATTCCCTTCTCCATCACTCAGCTGTGAGGATTAAAATTCCAATTCCCACAAAGCAGACCTGGATTTCTCGCTCTGAGTAAGGAGCTGGCATCCTGGTTTTGTGCAAAACCCCAATTTTCTTTCTAAAACTTTGAGCTTTGAAATGGGGTGGATATCTAAGCTAATTCTCAAGTACACCTGCATCTTATAAATCAGATCTTCTCTGAAGCTGGGACCTTCTTTCAAGTCCCAAAAAGATCCTAGGATGGGAAAAGGTAGAGTTTCCAATTTTTGATGGGAATAAAACTGTATCCTTGCCACTCAGAAGAAATCTGTTCCATAAACTGAAAGTTAAATTATAAGGATATCAACATTTGGGGATGATAAAGGCATCAGTTTACCTCTTTTTGTGCTGAAACCATGGCAGCATAAAACTTTCTGCGCTCAATTTCCTTGCTTATATTTTGAATTTTTCTTTTTTAATGGACACTAAGGAATGATGGTGCTTGGCTGCTTGGTCAAAAAGATTTGGCTTCTTCCTTCACAGTTTTCCTTTCAGTAATTTGCAGGCATCACAGGGGTGGAGGAGAAATAATTGGCCTATAACACTCTGGCCCAGCTCAGGGAAAACACACAAATAGTGTTGCTGCAAATTGCTCCTGGATGAAATTGGTGAGTTGAAAAGTGGAGAAGCCAAAGAGGCCTGGAAGTTGGAAAACTTCCCTCTTTGCCCTGGGATGTTTACAATCTGAAGACATCAGTTCATCTCTGGGCCTTGTTTCCCTAATGGAGCATCTCTTGGGAATTTTTTCCATTGGAGGGCGTGGGAGACATCGAAGGCGAGCAGGATAACTGGCATGGGAGCATGAGGGAAAAGGTGAAACGATGCCTGCAGGCTCTGTGTTCCACATCAAATGCAGGCTCTTCCCAGCCTTAAAACCAGAGGCCCATAAAACTCTGGGTGAGCCCCTTAATGGGTGTAAAATTCCTCGTCCCCGGGGCGTGCTCCCCGTTGTTCCCACACCTCTCACCTGGATGGAGCCAGGAGAGCAGGAGCACGGAGGCAGCTGGGAAGGCTCCCAGGATTAGGGAACTGCTCCAGCCCTGCCCAGGTGCAAAGGTAGACGTTCTGAGGAGGCTGAGGAGGGAGGTGCCCAAATCTCACCTAAGATCCTGGCAAACTGGGCAATTCTTTGCCTCAGGCTCCCATGTTTTGTAGCGTGGGGAGAAAAGGAGGGTGCAAGACTCAGGCATGAAGAGGTGGGGTGGAATTTCAACCATCTCCCTGGTGCAGTTTGGTGTGCCCAGCTCCTTCCTTTAGAGCCCTCTAAACTGCCTCCCATGCGAGTTTTTGGTTCCGTGTGTAACATCTCAAGTGGGTCAATCGACAAGGATCAGGCATGAGGGGAGCAGCGTGTGTGAGCCATGGAGCCCCTTGGAACAGAGGTCAAAGGGCTGGAAAAAATCTCTCCCAACGGATTGGAAATACTGATCCACTCAGCTCTCCATTTTCACCCCAATGTGTTGGGGAGATGCCAGCCCTGAGCCACCCCATGGCAGGGAATAAACCATTCCCTGAGCTTGCCTCGCTCCCTTGTGCAAAACACACCCCAAACCAGCTGAAATGTCCCTGGTTCTCAGTGAATGCTACCAAAACCAACCATGGGGAGCTGAAACATTTTATTTCTAACAGAAACAGAGCAGTGCACTGGGGATTCTGTGTAGGAAACGAGAATTTTGCCCCTGTGGGATAGGCCAGGCTCTGCCCCAGGCCTCAGCTCTGGGAGCCAGGGGCAGAATAGGAAGCAGCTCTTACAAAGCACATAAAAATGGGCATCTGGAGAGGGCAGTCACCGAGGGGCTGCAAGTTTTTGGGGTTGTTTTTAAACAATGGAGAGATGTGGGGTTTTTTCATTAGCTCCAGGCTGTTGGAGCTGTTGAGCTGAGCGCTGTGTGTGACAGGGACGAGGGATGGGCCTGCCTTGGGGCAGGTGGGAGGCACTTAAAGGGTGCTGTAGGGAGTAAGTGGTTGAGAAGCAGCTCAAGGTCATGGCAGCAGCTTAGGGCTGGCTCTCAGGCTGCCTCATTGCAAAACCCCTCAGACCTGTGTCTTCCCACCTTGGTGGGAGGGAGGGGCAGAGCTGCCAACACCTCTCAGTCCTTCCCTCGAGGCAGGTTTTGTCCATTCAGAGACCCTGGGCTCTGAGAAATTCTTCCTCATGCCATCAGTGAGTGCAGCATCTGTCAGCCATCTTCAAACCCTGCCATTTTCCACTTTGCAGTGCTCTGAAGGGTTTGGAAAGCCTGTGGAAGGAACTCCCTACTAAGGGCATCATTAAAAATGCCTCATGTTTTAGGAACAGTGGATTTGCAGGTGTGGACGATCCTGGGGGGGAACCTGTGTCTCCTCTGGGGGCTGTTGGCTGGGAATGGACCACAACCAGAAACCTGGACACAGCATCCTGCTTCCTCTGGGAGAAGAGCTTGAGGGCCTGAGGGATGCCACTGGAGGCCAGTTGGAGCCTGTGCAGTGCTGGTGATGGGAGCTTTGAGCACACCGGGGCTTTTCCTGATTAAATGCTGCTTTCCCGACCCCAAAGGAAGCTTGGGAAACTGTTTAACTTTTTGTGGAGGAAGTCAAGCGTTGGAACACGAGGCAATGCCAGATTTATAGTTGCCACTGTAATCTCACACATGTGCTTTGATGCAGCCCTCAGTAACCTGACTCCCAGCGCTTTTCCTAAAAGCCTGCACGGTGAACTGAGTTTTGGCTGCCCACAGAAGTGGATCAGGCATTTCCAGCCTTGGAATGCCTAATTCTCCCACCTAGGCAGCTCCTTGGCACAGGTGATGGGAGTGTGTGCTCAAGGTGCTCTGTGCTGTGTGTGCTCAGGGCGGTGCAAGGTCAGAGTGCACAGGGGTGACTTTGAGGGTGCTGCACCCAAGAGCTGACTGGGATTGTCTCTGCTCCAGGAAACTGCAGTTTTCCAGGTTTTCTGCTGCAGGGGTTTTATTTTTTCGGGCAGTTTTGAAGCACGGTGGCATCTGAAACCAAGGCTGAGCTCTGAGCATCCTGTCTGGGAAGCCCCAGAGGTGCATCCCCACTGAGCCCACCCGCCTTTGTGGCAGCATGAGAGAAAGCAAAATATTCTTTCTGAGAGGATGGGCTTCATACCTCATTCATCCATGACTCTGTTTAGGAATTCATATCAGAGACATTCTCTAGCTACAGAGCCCAGCACCAGCACACTGTGAGCAAGTTTTGGTGGAGCTAAGAGAGAGCAGCCTGGATGGGAAGGTGTGGAAGCCCAAGAAATCAAGGTACTGACTGGGAAATTCCTTTCAGAAATTCAAAAAAATTCAGGTTTTAGGATAAGAGTGAGCCCTGTCCATGTCTCCCTGTTCAGGGCTGGTGCAAATAAAGGTGAAGGTATCAATAAAAAAAACCCCCAACTAACGGAGCTGCTTAGTAAAAATACATTGGATAATACCTCGGATGAGGTGCCAAGAATATGTGGGATCACTCCAGGCTTCCAGGCCTGATCTGAAATACCTTCACAGCTGCAGGAATTTAGGATTACTTATGGTACCTTAGGGCAGAAGCTATGATTCCAAGGAGCTGAGCGGATTCATACCCTTTGGAAGAAGAAGTGACACATCCACTGAGAGGTGGGATGTGTCTCAGCAGCTCAGGGAGCTGGGCACGGACGTGACTCAGACGGATTCATCGGAAATTACTCAGGGAGCTGTCAAAACACAGCTCCGTTGCCTTCGGAAATGGGTCACTGGAAGCAAATTTGTCAGCAGATCAATCGGGACTGATTTGACCCTGTGTGGTGACAGATCTGAAGGCTGAATAATTGTGTGCTTGACCTAATGGTGCAAAACTCCTCACACGAATGACTAACAGAAATTCCCTGCTTAAAGAAAACATCTGCACGTTGCAAAACTCAAAGGTTTGGAGGTTCCCAGTTAAGACCATCCCTGAAAAACAATTTTCATGGCCGTCCTCAGTGATTTACGCTGTAGCCAGTGTTCAGTTTACTGTGCTGCTTTTTAAGTTATCTGCTGGGATCCAGTTCAGGACACAGCAGAGGATTCCTGTCTATCCCAGCCTGGGATCTAAAACTGGTGGCCTGGACTAATTCTTTCATATCATACCAGCAGTGACAACTCTCAGCTAAAGACGCAATGAAAGGGAGAGGGTGCAGAAAAGAGTTTCCTTGGAAAATCGAGTGTTGACTCACTCACAATCCATAAATACCTCTTTGGGGAGACAGTTTTGGATGTGAGAGCGTTTTATGCAGAAGGTGAAGACACAGGGATGTATCAGCTCAGGAGAATGCTGTCAGAAGTCCACGATTCCACAGCAGGGAAGGTGATTCCCATTCTCACCATTCCCATGCTGCTCCTGGATTGCACTGAAACTACTTTGGACGTGGGAAGAAATAAACCTGGTTTTTCAGACTCATCTTAGTGCACTCTAGGACTGGATGAGCTCTCCACGGGGAGAGAAAAGAGGAGGGAGGGTGTTATTCCAAGGAAAAAGGAACCTCTCAACTCCAGATTTGGAAGCAATTACAGGGAGAAGCCAGGAGGAGAAATGCAAACAGCAATGCAATTACAGGAGGAGAAAATGCAAACTTTGGAGTGCATCTGATGTGGCTCCTTGCCAGCCAGAGGGGCAGGAGCCACAGGAACCGTGAGGGTTAAACCACGGCCGCAAACATCCGCTGCAATATTTCCATTTCACGTGTCCTTGGGTGGTTTTTTTTCCCACTGAGCTGCAGATCCATTTGCCTCCTAAATAACTGGCTGACAGTGGAAACTTTTGGCCAAAAAAAGGGAGATAGCAGAAGTCCTTGCACACCGGAATCTTTGAGATCCTGGAGATGGAGAAGAATGTGGTGGGCAGTGGGTAAAAGCATGGAAATGCAGAGTTAGTGCTCCATCAAAACTCTCTAGCTGTTTGCCCAAATCCATGGGCAAATGTGGGAATAAAAACCCTGGTCACAGAGCCAGGGCACCCCTTCCCAATATCAAAATCCCACGTGTTCTGCTGCTAATTATTCCCTTCATTCCCGTGGAAAGAAGGACAAGCTAAAGCAAATCAGGGTTCCGGGATGTTGGGAACCACTGGAACAAGCTGGGATCAGGAAATACAAGGACAACCTGTGGATCAAAGGGTAGGAATGCAGGTCCCCAAATAAAGGGGTGATTATGTGAGCACTTAAGGAGGGATTAGAATTGTAGGTGATAATAGTAAGCAGCTGGAAAAGGAGGCCATAAAGAGGCAGAAATAAAATAAAATAAAAGGCAGGTGGAAAAAAAGAACAGACGAGAGAGGTGTGGTGGGAATCCTGCCCCAATTAAAGATACGAGAACAAATGCTCTGATGCACCTCATTTCAAAGGACCATCATAGAAATGGATGAAATGAGGTACCCGGTGAGAGCTCTGACTCAAGCTGATCCCCTGGCTTCTCCCGCATCTTCCTGGGTTCTGTTTTGGGTAGGAGCCTGTGTTCCCTGGAGAAGGGATCTTCTGCCTCTGTGGTAAGTGCAGTCTTTGGGGTCTTGCTGAAATGCCCCTCCTCCTCCACCAGGTTGGGTGGACAACCATTCTTGATGCTTCCAGCATTTCCCTCCCAGTCCGTGTTGCCTTCTCAGCCAGCTGCTGGGGGCTTAGAGGGAAAAAAGCCTGCCAGACTTTGTCCAAAGCACTGAATATCCCATGCCAGGAGCTGTTCTTCATCTTTGCTGCAGCCTTGGAGCTGGGATTGAACCGGGGGGGTTTACAGCTCTTACAGTCCTGGTTGCTTGAGCTACAGCCCATGACTGTCCTCAGATTTATGTTAGACCCCAGTCTCGGTCCTGTGGGTGACCTGGGGATCCACTGCAAAAGGAAAGGCCAATTGTGACCATTCTCACGTGGTTGGGCCACACATAAGGGCCAGGGAAATGCCCTCCACCTGCAGCTTGGACCCACTGAGAAACAAGAGCTCCAATACTTCCAGTTTTGATCCTTCAGAACTTTTGTCCTTGTGTTTCCCTTTCACTGCTTCAGAAACCCTTTGGAGCTGAAGGTGACAGCACATTGCAGAAAGAGTAAAGAAAACATCCAGTTTCACTTAAATTTGCTTTTCAGAATAAGAAGCTACCCCAAGCTCTTCATACTGATGCACGACCTGACCTCTTTGCTCTAGCTCTCTCTTTTAATTCCCCAAGATCCACCAGACTCATGGAAAATCAGTGTGTGTTTAGGCCACAGAGGAGGCAGGAGGATGTGTCCTGCACTTCCAACCGTTGTCTGGGGGGTTTCAGCTCTGTGACACCCATCAGGAACCCAGTGAAGAAGAGAAAGCAAATTTATAGTAGGAACAACCTGGTCTGGTGGAAGGTGGTTGGAATGAGATGGGCCTTAAGGTCCCTTCCAACCCAAACCATTCTGTGATTCTATCAGTCTGTAATAACACATTTCTGAGGCCAGAAGGTCAAAAGAATCCTGAAGTTATTTCTCCTTCTCCATCCCCCCAAAAAAATCCTAAAACATTCTCTTGAATGAAGCTGAAACACCATGTTTGTAACCAGCCTCCTTGTCACTGTGAATGCCTGTGATACACTGGGAAATCATGGGATCAATATCTAGTTTATCACTTGAAAGAGACTGATGTATACAGTGGGAGAGGGTTTGAAGCTGGGGAGACCCTGATCAAGTTTTCTGCTGGGTTGGGGAGGGAGTGGCCAGGTCGACCCATTTCTGTCATGTGAATAAAGCAATATCAGCTCCAAGGAGGGGCAATGGTTCAGTGATGCTGGTTTGAGGTTTGGGAGGTCACCACTCATCTTTTGGCTCCTGCAGACCCTTGCCAGTGTGAATTTGGGCTCCTACCCAAAATAGGACAGTTCAGCCAAAGACACTGTTGACACAATTAAATTGGAACTGACGCAGGGGGTCACCCACAGCTCACCAGAGGAGTCTGTTCTGCTGGGTCACCTCAACTCCTTTAAAATAAAATTAAAAAAAAAAAAAGAGAAAATAAAAACACAGCAGGGACAGTAAATCTCCAGGCCTGAAGTTTCTCATGACTTTTTAAACTGTTCTAACTGCTTTGCTTCCCCTTAAAATGTCTCAGGCAACCCTGGAAAGTGGTGGCTGAAAGGGTCCAGCAAGAGAGCCTGGGCGTGATCCCCTGTTGGACTTTCCCAGTGTGGATGTAAAAAGGTGTTGGACATTTTAAGAGGTGCATCTGCCTGCATCCAGCTCCCTGCAGGAAACCAGGACCAGAGGGCCAAGCTGGTTTTCCTGCAGCTCTTTGCCATGAGTTGTGTAGGTTCACTGATCTGCCAGCAGCTGCACCTGCCTGGCTGTCTTACTGAAATCAGTGCTCTTCCTCTGGTTTTAAGCTTAGACTAACCCTTACATCCAGCAGGTGCATTTGGGTTGTGCCAGCTGATGCTTGGGTAGGTTTTGGATGCTCCTTTTCCTGCTGATTATATACAGAATGTGAGTTTTGTTTCTTGGTGGATCTAAACCAAAGGAAGCAGAGAGCAGGAGGGAGGTAAATCTCTTGCTTTTATGTGGGCATCCCCTCAGATCTGTGTCAATTAGGGGTTCATTTGCCACTCATTAATATCAGGGCCAGTGTTTCCGTTGGGTTTGGCTTGCACTGTCCATGTCCATGTCATCCATCCTCAGGGATGCAGTGATGCACCCTCTGTGCCGTCTAGGAACTGCCTCCTTCACCAGCTCCCCAGCTGCTTTTTGAGGGCTTTTTAACCACAAAAAAAAAGGAAGGAAAAGTATCCCAGCCCCTTATCCTCTGTTTTTCTTGCAGTTCTTCCAGCTACCCAGTGGCCACCACCCTCTGCAAGGATGGTCACTCTCAGGAGAGGAATTCCGGGGGAGAGTTACAGTGACCAGGGACCTTGTGCAAAAAGCAGGGAAATGATGCTGGAATGGTGATCAGCAGGACTGTGAGAGATGAAGGCAGGGGTGAAGGGCCAGGCTGCAATAGCCATTCTCTCACTTTTCTCTCAGGCTTCATCCACGTGGTTCCAGTTTGACTCCTTGGCAACCCTCACCTTGCAGCCTCAGCTCTGCCAGCGCCTTCCAACAGCAAGGCATCTGTCAGCAGAGGCTCCGGCATGTTAAAGTGACTAAAAACAGGCACACCCCCTTCTTTTTGCAGTAGAAATGAGGGCTGGGGGCGCTTTAGGAAGGCTCCAAGCTGTGAGGGCTCGGGAACAGGCCATCCATGGATGTGGCACATATTCCCAAGGTCCTGAGGGGGAGAGCACCTCATGGGCTGCACTTCAGTCCCTTGGCTGTGTTTTATACCCTGTTTTTAAGAGTGTAGTGGCTGTCAGCGTGTGTGCGAGCACTGGGGGAGGACACCTGGCTCCTCCACTCGGGAATTCATGGGTGCAAACAGCTGGAGAAGCTGTCGGAGGGAGCCTGGCTCCAGGGATGTGGCTGAGGGAGCAAATGGCATTTGGGTGTCTGCTGGCCCCATTGCTTCACTTCCTGGCCTTCCCCCCACTTCCTCCCCAGCCTGGGAGATGTGAGAAGCACATTGCTGTGGGGTTTTAAAGGACTTGGCAGTGAGGGAAGTGTCAGGGGAAAGATAAAGCCAGAGGTACCTTTTCTTGTGGTGTGCGCTGAAGATTATTGCAGGTTTGGGGCTCTCGGGCAAGGATTTCGCAAGAGAATCTGTTTTGTAACTCTCTTTTTTATTGTTTCCTCTGAAGACAACATGCTCAGCTGGCTCATTACAGCACTTACCAAGAATTTGTCCTGGTACAGGATTAATTAACGGGGCTGTCAGCATGTTGGTTTCCCACCACGGCTCTCTTTCATGGCCTCCCTTGGGAAAAAGTCATCTGCCCAGAGGAAAATCCTTATGGTGATGGGCAGGCTGCAGTCTGCAGTCTGCTTTCCCTCAGGAGCTGCACTGATTTTAGGGATGAAAAGATATTTACAAGGGCTTTAACCTAAAAACTTTTGGAAGTGGTTGCAGTTTGGGACACTTGTGTATGCCAGCAGCAAATATAATTTTGGTTATCTGTTGTCCTGACCTGAGAGAGGATCCAGGGAAGTGCCTGGAGAAAATATTTGAGAAAAAAAGTAGAGACTGTTCAGCCTTCATTGTGGCTGTCCTGAGCAGGGCCAGGACTCGATGATGCTTGTGGGTCCCTTTTGACACAGGATGTTCTGTGATCCTTTCCTGTGATGTGGCTGAGGATAAACCAAAGGGCAGGGAAAAGCAGCAGTCAGCGTCTGGGGGAGAGGAGAGCATTGGGCCAGCTGGCAGGGCTGTAGTGGAACTGACCTTGGAGTCAGAGATGAAGCCAAAGGCAAGAAGAGGAAGCCTGTGAGTTTGTCTTCATCGTCCTCAAGACAAACTTGCGAATTAGAGCAAGAAAACCGATTTCAGGAGGGATGGATGGGCAGGAGCAGAGGTGAGGGACCCTACCTGTGTCCAAAGGCATGGCACAGTGCCCAGGGCAGGGCCTCTGACACCTAGAGCAGCATCTCCAGGCTGCTTCTCTCTTTCCCTTTCCTAAACTTGAGCATGGGAGGGCTCCTGCTCCAAACATTCTCCAGGATTTGTGTGTTGGCCCCAAGCTTCCCGGTGTCCCAACGGAAGGGCCACGTGCACCATCCCTGCTGCCCCTGTGCCGAGGAGGACAATCCATGGCACTCAAAGGGCTGTGAGGAGGTAGGACACAGTGACTTCTTGAGTGACTGCAGCCCAGAGAGGGATTTTCCAGCCCCCTTCTTGCCAGATCCCTGAGGCCGAGTCCTTCCCAAAACCCCCTGCTCATGGGCCTGCTCTCACTCTCTAGCTACACACGGAAATACTTTGTCTCTTATCTTGGCACTCTTTGTGACTTCAAAGTGGTTTTTCTTGGTGTCTGGACAGCTCCCAGCAATGAGGATCCTCATCAAGAGCTGGCCTTTCCCTGTGCTGTTGTGTGCAACCAGCAGTGCCCTGCTTTTCCTCAGCCGTGCTGAGGAGAGGGTGCAGCCCGGCGTGCCTGTGGCTCATGGCCCTGCTTGCATCTGAAGCCGGGCATGAGGGGGTCTTTGGGGATACTTCCCATTTTAGGATGTCGTGCCAGAGTGTCCTGGACATCCTGCAGCTGTTGCATCCAAGTCTGGATACGTTTAGGAGCCTGACACATGTTGGGTAGCAGCTCTCCCTGTGATGGGACCAGTGGAAGCTTGGAAATCTGGAAGGAAAGGCTAAAAGTCATTAATTGCACCCAGTCTAAACCTTGTGGAGGGGAAAGAGGACATTCCAGAATTTCCTTGCACTGACTGGGGAGCCCTGCAGTGCTAACCTTGCTGTCCTTCTCCAGATTGTCTCCTTGAAACAGGTCCTTGGCAGGATGTCAGGAAAGTGGGATGAGCATGACTGCTGCTGATACCTGGGGGTTTTTACCTGCTGGGTTCCCGTGGCCATCGCTGTCTCTTTGCCACCTTTCCCCTTCCTTTTTAGAATCACAGAAATATTTAGGCGGGAAAAGCCCTTGAAGATCATCGAGTCCAAATGTTCTCCCAGCACTGCCAAGGCCACCACCAGCCATGTCCCCAAGTGCCACATCCACACAGCTTTTAACCCACCAGGGCAAAAAGGTGACTCCACCACTTTCTGTGAAGAAACTTTTCCAAAAATCCAATCTTTCCACCCAGGTACCCCACTTTTTCACGGCACACACTCTTTCACCCAGCTCTTCTCTTCCCTCTTGCCACATATGACTTGCATTAGACCTAATGGGAACTTTCCAAGCAAATCTCCCACTTGGCTAACGGGGGTGGCTCCTGCTTGCCAAGATAATCTCACCCATGTGGAGAGCTTTTCAGTTAGGGTGGCTTTATAGCTCAGAAAATTTAAAAAAATAGATAAGTTTAAACTTGGTAACTTAAAGTTAAAAAACAAAATGAAAAATTAATACCTTGTTTGTGGACAGCAGGTCCAGCATGTGCAAACGGGAACTGCTGGATAGACCTGGGAAGAGAGACAGGCACAGCAGTTGAGGGAGGAGCATGGCAGAGGTGCTGTTCAGAAATGCACAGCGATATTCCCGGCTTTTTTCAGGAGCTGAAAAGATCCAAGTACCCGTGTGTGGCAAATGGCTTCCATCTAGGAGTGTCTGCACAGACTTCTTGCACCTCCTGCTTCCTGCAGTTGCACAGTCACGGGATCACAGAATTGTGGAATGGTTTGGGTTGGAAGGGACCTCAAAGAACATCCCATTCCACCCCCTGCCATGGGCAGGGACACCTCCCACTGTCCCAGGCTGCTCCAAGCCCTGTTCAACCTGGCCTTGGGCACTGCCAGGGATCCAGGGGCAGCCCCAGCTGCTCTGGGCACCCTGTGCCAGGGCCTGCCCACCCTGCCAGGGAACAATTCCTTCCCAATATCCCATCCAGCCCTGCCCTCTGGCAGTTTAAAACCATTCCCCCTTGTCCTGTCCCTCCATCCCTCGCAAGCAGTTCCTTTGGGATGCTCCACTCAATCCTCAGGATGGGCTGGTACACTCAGCATTGAAAGCAAGATCCAGAATCAGATATAAATATCAGTGAGATATTCTCCAGGATACCAAAAAAAGAAGTGTTTCATATTGCACAGGACGCCACAGTTCCTGTCTGCTGTGGATTTTTTGTTTTTAAACACTTTGGGACTTCGAGATGGCCTGGAAGTGACCATGGAAGCAGAAACCACAAAAGTGACCATGGAAGCTGGGAACAGCTCTAAGAATAAAGAGTTCATGTGTCCCAGGACCTGTATGTGTTCATCTTTATTATTTCTTCAAATCTGGCACTTTCCTCTTTTCCTTTCAATTTGAGGGATGCAGGCTTGGAGCTTTAGGCTGGAATGGAGCAGAATTCCCATGTGTGAACCCAAAACCACTCTCCTGGCAATTTTTGCATACCTCAACTCTTGCCACGAGCCGCCACCATGTTGCTGTCAAGCCCAGGGGGTGTGCTGCCATCACAGCATACGTTCCATGTGGAAAACCTGGCAAAGTCCTGGCAAAGGGGTGTTCCCAGATGTGCTACAGAGACTTTGCCCATCGTGGGATGTGCAGATTTCCCCCCCTTTTGTGCCAGAGAGGAGCATTTCACCTGCGATGACTCGGCCACACTGCCAAAAAACCAAAGCGTTGCACGATGAGAGAGGGAGATGCTCATTGTAAAAACCAAAATAATGCCTTTAAAATGTGATAAATGTAAAAGGGAAGGAAGCACAGCCAGCTGCGTGAAAATCCCCATAGACTGTGGAGATTTCAGCGCCAGGATAAAGTCACACAATCAGGAAGGTTGAGGTTCCTTGAGGAATGACACAAAGAGGTTGTCCAACCCCTGTCCCAGCAACATGACAGCCTGGCTAAAATCCATCAGATCCCCCCAGGATGAGCCCCCATCCACATCTCAGCTGCCTGTGGCACACAGGGCTGGGGATGAAGTCAGGCAGGAGAGAGAGGGGAGGGGTTAGGTTGGATATGAGGAAAAATCTCTTCACTGAAAGGGTGTTCAAGCAGTGGAATGCGTTTCCCAGGGAATTGATGGAGTCACCATCCCTGGAAGTGTTCAAGGCCAGGTTGGATGGGGCTTGGAGCAACCTGGGACAGTGGAAGGTGTCCCTGCCCATGGCAGGGTGGGACTAAATGATCTTCCAGCCCAAACCACTCTGGGATTCAATGTCCATCCCAGCTAAGGTTTTAGGATGTTCTTCCCCCAGAGGGTGGTTGAGCACTGGAAGAGGCTCCCCAGGGCAGTGGTCCCAGCACCCAGCCTGGAAGAGCTGGAGGAGCATCTGCACAATGCTCTCAGCCATATGGTTCAGTTTCAGGTAGTCCTTTGAGGAGCAGGGAGCTGGGCTCGCTGACCCTTGTGGGTCTCACCCAACTTGAGCTATTCTGTGACTGGGATCAAAAATTAATTCTCCTCCTAATGGTGAAGGTTTTATCCTGGCTCCTGTGTCCATCCCGGGCAGGAATGCTGAGAAGTTGAGCTGATTCCTGCTGTGCTGATGCATGGAATTGTCACTGCTCTTGCAGGCTTGTTTCAAGACCTCCCTTGTCTATATCAATCTATGTTTTGTCTATGGTTTGGACTGTAGCTGGCCCTTTTTTCTCTTTTTTCCCTGCCCTTCAGCCCCAGGGGCTGTAGACTTTGCTCCTGGTGTTGCTCTCGAAGTGCCGTGGCTTTGCTCCCTCAGCCCTCATGTTTTGAATCACTGTTGCTCTGGGGGAGAGGAACTTGCTTTCCTTGCCCTGGATGCTATTAAGGGAAATCACAGACTGTCTGACGATTACTGTTCTTTTATAATTTTTATTTTCAGGCCTTAGAACGCTGAAGAGTAACGAATGTGCTAAACCTCACACCAGCAGAAATCCCAGGAGACAGGACATTTATTTATAAAGACAGAAATTGCCCCCAACATTCACATGTCATTAGAAAGCTAAAGCACAGCCCCAGAATGACCCCCTTCACCCGAGCATGTGCCCACAGCACGGGGAGGGCTGCGCTGACACACGGGCACTGCACAAAAATCCCAATCCCATGGAGACCGGGAAAGGTAATTCAGCAAAATAACAGAAGCTGGGGGGAAATCCCTCTGTTTTCCCCACTAGTGTTTGCCCAGATTGTTTGGGGAAAAGGAAAGGAGGATGGTGAATGAAGGGCAAGCTTCCACCTGCATCTTCCTGGGGAGCTGCTGGGTGCTGTGCTGGGTCCCACCTTGTTTGGAGGGATCACTGAAGCAGGGTAAATTAAGTTTAGATATTAGGAAGAAATCCTTCCCTGTGAGGGTGGGGAGGCCCAGAGCAGCTGTGGCTGCCCCTGGATCCCTGGCAGTGTCCAAGGCCAGGTTGGAAAGGGTTTGGAGCAACCTGGGATAATGGAAGGTGTCCCTGCCTGTGGCAGGGGATGCAATAAGTTGAACTTTAGGGTCTCTTCCAACCCAAACCATTCTGGCAGGAGTTTGAGCGGTCACTTGTCGAGTTGAAATGACCCTGAGGGAGGGTGCTGGCCACATGTGCTCTGTCCTGCCACTTGCTCTGCCGCCCTGAAACCACCTTGTGCTCAAACACAAGCAGAATAATTTCATCTGGCTGCGGTTCTGAGGCTCTGCTCGGATCAATTAAGCTTTTAAAAACACAGCCTTCATGGCCAGTTCTGTTTGTTGCTGATGGAAGATTATATGTGGCAATTAGGGAACGAACTCAGCCTAAGCAAATATCCCTTTTCTTGTGCCTAATGAAGCTTTTTGATGTCTTTTCCAAAGGATCTGCTCGGAAAGGAAGAGCAACACCTGCTGAACGTGGCAGCAGGACAAAAGGGGTGGCAGAAGAAACACAAGGAGAGCTCAGGGGGCTGTGTCTGGTTCAGACAGCTCCAGCCACAGCCCCGTGGGCTGGGCCACAGGAGCCCTGCCCGGACCATAAAGCTGTCAGGTGCAGGAGGATCACAGCAGCTTCTGCTTCCTCGTTTACATAAAGATGAAAGGGGAAAATGCGCCCATGAATATCAAAAGAGCAGATGATTGCATCCAGTGGCCAGCACAGGCTGTGCTTTCTGTGCTTTGCAAAGCAAGCCAGCAGACAATTAAGGTCTAATGGCAATTAGGCCCCTAAGAGCAATAAAATAAGTCGGATTTATTCTCTGTTAGAAACCACAGCTCGGATGGTTTTAGACCTTCCCCAGGAAACAGCTCTTTCTTTTCTTTTCCTTCACTTTTCTTATTTTGATTGTTGTTTCCCCAAGCTTAGCAGGGGTCTGCTGTTTTCTCAATGAAAAATTGACTCCTCTGCTCTTCAGTAAACCCAAAAAACCCAACAACAACAACAGCAAAAAAAGAAATTGGAGACTGACATTTCTGTGAAAACTGTCCCGGGGCAGGGCAGGAGGGAAAAATGGTTTTCATTAAATGTTGTGAATGAGAATTTTTTACCCACTCCCTTCAAGCATTGATCCTGTGGTCTCCCTCCTGATAAGCAGTGTAAACATATCCTTAACTTTTCCACAGCCTGATCCTCTTTTTCTCTGTGCCAGGATTGCTCCAGATCTCTCCAGCAGCCTCCTTGAGCCACGTTACACCCTGAAATTGTAGGTTGTACAATCACTAAGGATGGAAAAGCACTCCAAAATCATTGAGCCCAGCCATTCCCCCACCAGCAAACCATGTCCCCGGGTGCCTCATCCATTGAACACTTCCAGGTTTGGCAATTCCACCAATTCCCTGGGCAGCCTGCTCCAATGCTTGCCATGCTTTGGTCCAGCAAAAGTCAAGGAGAGGATGGATCTGGCTGCAGAGAGGACAGGGAAAGCCTCACCTCTGGCAGAGATGAAGGCTGGCTGCTTGGAGGGCCCCTGGATCACAGGTGGGATGGGATGGGATGGGATGGGATGGGATGGGATGGGAAGCTGGGAAGCGCCGTTGTTTCCTCAACCATCCTCCCATTCAACCTTTTTATGGCAGAGCTGCTTTGTGAAGCAAAGGCGCACCCAGCCCCCAACCCCACAAATCAACCCACACAAGCCCCAAACACCCCAAAACACCTCGGCTTTCCAGTTTGGAAGCTCTTTCCTCGGTTTTCCTTTTCTTTTTTCATTTCAGCATTTCAAGTGGAAGATTTAGTGCTAAACTGACAGGTTTAACTTGTAAAGTAACTGGCAAACCTTGACAGAATTGTGGTTTTCCCCTTCCCCGAGGACGCTGCGAGTGCCACGGTTTTTCACTTCAGTGATAGATGGCACTTGCAGGCGAGCAAGATTTCGGTATCTGAGTGCTAAAGCAGCCCCAGGT
Source organism: Corvus moneduloides (assembly GCF_009650955.1). Classification (NCBI taxonomy): domain Eukaryota; kingdom Metazoa; phylum Chordata; class Aves; order Passeriformes; family Corvidae; genus Corvus; species Corvus moneduloides. The sequence continues at coordinate 748,483 of NC_045482.1, forward strand.
CTGGTTCCTATCAAGAGTACATTTTGTCACACAGAGATTGAAACAGCATGGACGCCACACACAGAAATGGGAAGGAGAATTCGACATAGAATTCATTTTGGCCGTGAGGGAAGGTGGTTTCAGCTGTCTCAGTTCACAGGAGAGCCGGGGGATGCTTATTTCCTGGGGATTGCCCACTCCTACGTTTTACCTTTGATTCTGGGGAGCAGTGAAATTGCAATGAAATCAGGAAAAAAATCAGCAAAACCCCAAAACACCAATACCCCCTGCCCTTGCAAGCTGAGCTAAAGGAATTGATTTGATTGAAAGGGGATTAGCAGAGTCAGGGACTCACCTCAGCTTCTCAAGTCTCCCTGGAGTCCATGAATTAAGAATAAATGTCCTTATTTGGGCACTGAACTTCCCTATTTCAAAGTAGTCATTTCCTTAAATAAGTGCATGTTAAGGACACAACCGGTGTCTGCTCGGTGCACAAATGTCCGAGGGGTGCATTCCAGCTTGCTGGACTTGTCTGAAGTCCCAATGAACCAGAACTTCTGGGATGAGCATCTGTCTCACCAGGGAAATTCCTGGTTTTCTCCATGTATTAAAAAAAAGCTGATAGACCTCAGGGGAGAGCTGACTTTTTGGGGATGACTGGTGCCAAAACTACGAATCTTCTTTGAGATCTCCCAAGAAATGAATTTCCCAGGGATGTGGTGGAGTCCCCATCCCTGGAGGTGTCCAAGGAAGGTGGCACTCAGTGCTCTGGTCTGGTGACAAGGTGGGGATCGGGCACAGCTTGGACTCCATGGCCTGGGAGATCTTTTCCAATGGAAATGATCCCATGATTCCAAGGAGTCCCTGGAAAGCCCCATCCCAACAGCAGGATATTAACCCTTCTTCCCTAGGAAAAGTCAGAAATGGACTTGGGTAGGAAGGAAGTGCATCCATGCTGCCTTGGATGGATCCTGCAGCTCTCACATCCCTAAATCACCTTCCTGGCCCGTGGTTTCCTCTCATTCCTGCTCATTCCTCCGTGGATCTCGGGTATGGAGTGGCGTGTCCTCCTCGTGACAAGGAGCCTTTGGAGGAATTCCCAGGGAGCTCCTGACTTTTGTGAGGAGACTTTGGGCACGTGGGAGAACAAGGAGCTGGAGCAAGGATCTGCTGGGTCAGGAGACGAGGACTGAGGCACGCAGTGCTGATCTGTTGGCAGGGTTCTCCTGCCCTCTTCTCCTGGGAACAGGAGATTTCCTGGAGCAGTAACTGACTCCTCTCTCTTCGCTTGGAATGCCAGAACCAGGTCAGTGTTCCCTCCACTGTGATTCCCAAAAAGGCTCTGTCTCATCAGTGACACAAAAACTTCATCCACGAACACGATGGGAAGTAGTTCACCAAGAAACAATGCTTGATTCGACAAAATATTGGGATCAAGGATGTTAAGCAGTGCTGTTAAGGACAAAATTGGCCAGGATTTGCCCACCTTCTCCTAATTAATGAGGGATGCTTCAAGGTGTGTCACCCTCTGGACATCTCCTTCTTTTCTTCTCAGAAAAGTCACCTTAAGCCCTTTTGGGTTGTATAAATTTCATTTCCCAGTTGTTCTCATGGCTGCTCTGGGTCTGAGGCTTTCCTGCCTTTGGTTTGGAAGCAGCTGTTGCTAAGGGACATCCAGAAGGCCAATGGGATGGTTTCAGACAGACAGGGATTACAGGCAGAGTCAGCCTGTGTTGTGCTTGTGATGGGAAAAAAAAGTAAAATGAATCAAAAGTAAATAAAAAATGAAAGGCCAGGAGCTGCAGGGCTGATTTTGAGAAGAATATATTTAATTTCTCCTCCTGCCATGCACTTCCTAGACAACCTCAAGCCATTTCCTGGGCATCTGCCACCACTCCCTCACCTTGGAGCGGTGGTCAGAGGGCGAAGAGGGCTGAAGAGTAAAACCCAAGTGCCATGCAGAGCTTCTGCAACCCCAGTGGATTTGGGGGGACCCAACGGGGTTTCACCCATTTTGGGGCACCCAAAGGGAATTTTTTCCAGACCTCAGCGTGTGCCTAGGGCTGGATAACAGCAGGCATTTCACGGGCCTTGCAGGATCGCGGCTCGCCTGTGAACACCGGCCAAGTGAAAAAGGGCCAATAATGCCTTTTTGGCTTTTTTTCTGTTTTTGATTGGCTTAAGTCAGTATTTTTAGCATTTCTATTTAACCATAAGCTCAGAAATCAGAGCAGGTAATCACAAATTTCAGCATCGAGTAAATTATTGCAGCCCTGCTATAAACCCGCGGGGATTTGGGGAACAAAGTCATGAGGAATTCCGTGCCAGAGCCGGAACACGGAGCCCTGGGCTTGACTCTGAGGAAAGAGCAAGCTGGGCATTGCTTTAAAAAGCCAGCAACTAGCATGGAACAAATTAAAAAGGGAAGCAACAAACTCCTCTGGGATTCCATAATCACTTAAACATTCCTCTGGGACATCTGAAGCGGGGAGGGAAAGGGAAGGGGGTGGTGAAAAAGTGTTTCTAACTTACGAGGAATGTTAGCAATAAAAAGGGACCCGTGCGGGTGTGCCACAGCCCGAGTTAGTCACAGAGCAGATGTGCAGCCTCGACTTTTCCCCCCTTGTCTTCCCTCCTGCTTCCTTCCTCCCTCTCCTTCCTCTGCCTCGCTTCCTCAGCAGCTCCACCTGCGGATGGAAGGAGCAGGGAAGGAGCTGCAGAGTGTTTGGTGTCTTAAGTCAGGGGAGGCAACAATCGCCCCAGAAATCAGTTTGGGAGGGGGCTGGAGTGGAGCTGGGGAGGGAAATCCAAAAATAAACCATCTGTGGGTTTTATTTCGCTCTCTGCTGGCTGCAGGGAGCTCACAATGGGGTGCAAATAATGAATCTTGGGGGGGTTGCCTCTTTCTCTCCCCTCTCCAGCACCATGAGGGGCTCATACCCACAGGATTCACAGGATCATCCCTTTCCTCTCTTTGAAGCCATAGGAGGAGCCACTGGGGGATGCCAAGGGACTCTGGGGTCAAGAGGAATTATCTAATTTGGCCTAGACCAATTTTTATCTGATTCTTTAGAATGAAAATTGCTTTTTCTCCACCCAAGGAGGCAGGCCATCTGCCGAAAGGCCTCAAAAATTCCACTGGGCTCCAAGGAACCCCAATCCCTCTTGCCTGTGAGCTTTTAACGTCCCCTTGGCTTGCACCCCTGTGTGTGTGTCAGGAATGCCAAGTTTGGGTTTATTAAAAGAAGAAAAAGGGAAGAAATAAAAATCCCCCAAGTGCCCAAAGCCCGAGTGTGACATAAGGAGCCTCGAGGCAACTTTCATCATGTTTTTCATGTGGTTTCCTTCATCTCCCTGGCCTGGCTGCCGCAGCACATCGGATTTCGATGATGTTTTTACCAGATCAATGTGAGGATGCTCCCCCCACCCCCAGCAGCTCCCCGACCCCTCGGCTGCACCTAACAGGAGCAAAACCTCCCGATTCATCCTTTAAATGCACGGCTCTGGAGCACGGTGTCCTTCTGTCCTCGCACTAACTCCAGGAAAACAAAAGCATTTGGCCTCCTTACTCATCTCTGGAGGGACTGGAGGTAGTTTGATCCCTAAAAGAATCCCAAGCCTTCAGAAGCATAAAATCCCAATTCCAGCCTCAGAATTTGCATGTCCATCCCAAAGGGAAAAATAGGAAAAGCCTCCTCATGCTGGAACAATGTTGACGATCGCCAGGTCAGGATTTTTGCCTAAAAAATAAACACAGCAGAGCTATCTTCCCCAGCATTCCCTTGCTCCTGCATTCCAGATCCCTGTGTTCATCCTGGATCCCTGTGTTCATCCTGGATCCCTGCGTGCATCCCAGATCCCTGTGTGCATCCCGGATCCCTGTGTGCATCCCAGATTCCTGTGTGCATCCCAGATTCCTGTGTTCATCCCGGATCCCTGTGTGCGTCCCAGATCCCCGTGTGCATCCCAGATCCCCGTGTGCATCCCAGATCCCCGTGTGCATCCCGGATCCCTGTGTGCATCCCAGATTCCTGTGTGCATCACAGATCCCTGTGTTCATCCCGGATCCCTGTGTGCATCCCAGATCCCTGTGTGCATCCCAGATTCCTGTGTGCATCCCAGATCCCTGCGTGCATCCCTGCCTGCATCCCAGATCCCTGCAGCAGTCCCAAGCTCTCCCTGCAGAGCTGCCTGTGGGCTCACAGATTATCTTTCCTTGTCCCCCCATTAAGGAGCAGTGACTCATTTGCAAACCATTCCCGCTGAATCCCAGTTTTCTGTTGGATGGGAAGGAAAGCAGGAGCGGGAGCTGGAACCTCGCAGATAGACTGTGCTTAGCCCTGGGCTGGCTTAAATCTCTTACGATGTTCCTAAAGTGTGGAGCAGCAGGTTCTGAACCCCTCCTGTGGAACAGGAATGCCTGGGGCTGCTCCTTCAGGGAAGCCAGGCAGTCGGGAAGGAGTTTTGGAGCAGTACCTGGATTTTGCAGATGGGAAAAGCGTTCCAGCCACGGGGAAGCGGGGAGTGAAAGGAAAACAACCTGAAACCAGAACCAGGGTCTGCCCAGGGATGATTCAGGGGAGCACCGGGAAGGAAATCACACCTTGGAGGAGTTAATTGAGGCCCAAGGGACGATCCTTTGCCATTAAATCCCAGGATGTCAAGTGGGAGGGAGATGTGTTGGCCAGACCTGCGGCAGAGCTCGCCCGTGGCAAGGGATCCTTCAGGTCATCTCCAGAGGCTGGTGGATTCCAAATCCAAGATTTCATTTCCAGTGGGCTCTCCATGACCTGATGGAGCTGGGGTGAAGCAAAGCTCTGTTGGTACAGAAAGCAAAGGGAGCCTCTTCCCACAGTGATTTCTTTCCAAGGCTGCACCAATGCGGAAATGGGTGGGTCTGGCCAGACTGCAAGACGTGGGCAGAGATTTTTGCCAGGTTTTCAAAGGTTTTTCAAAGCTTTGTGTGTCCCCAGCTTGGTAATGAAGCCTCGGAGGAGATATTCCAGATTCGGGTGCGTAGGAGCGACCTTTCCCATTAGGATCAGACAGTCCCGGTGTGCACTGCCCCGTGCTTTTGAACTGAGAGACCATTGCTCCAATGTGAGCATGGACAGCAGGAATTTGGGATACTGAGGTCTGATCTGGGTAGTTCTGCTCAGTACTGGACAGCTGTGGCTATGGGAGATCTCCAGGACAGGTGTTGGTCCTGCTCGGAGCCTGGCTGTGCTTGGTGAAATCGGTGACTTGGCTGAAGCTTAGAGCAGCTGACTTCACCTAAGCTGACATTTCACCCAAGGTCTGCCCATCCCAGCTTGTCCTGCAGCCACAAAGCTTTCCCTCCGTCCTTTTCAAGGTGAGCAGAGCCGGATGAGCTGGTGAGCAGAGATCTTTCCATTGTTTTCTAGGTGGGGATTGGTAGATTTGGGGTCACCCATTTCTCTTTGTCCCAAGGGTGCCTGAGCTGACCTTCTAGCTCATCTCCCTCCTGGTGATCTGCTGTTCACCCCCTGGTTTTCTCCTTCCAGCTGCCACCTTGGCTCACCGTCTGCAGTCACCAAGTGAGGAAATTGCGCTGCCAGCTTGCAGGAAAATTCCAGCTCTCTTTGGTTGGGAGGAAATCTTTGCTCATAATCACAAGAAAAGACACACACAGGGATGCTGAAACCCCAAGGAAAGCTCTGGAACTCCAGGAGCTCTGCCAGTAGAAGGTGTTGATTCAAGAGCTGGGGCCCCCCTGCCCTGGAGCCAGGCTGGGAGAGCTGGGGGTGCTCACCTGGAGAAGGGAAGGCTCCAGGGAGACCTCAGAGCCTCTCCAGAGCCTAAAGGGGCTCCAGGAGAGCTGCAGAGGGACTGGGGACAAGGCATGGAGGGACAGGACACAGGGAATGGCTTCCCAGTGCCAGAGGGCAGGGCTGGATGGGATATTGGGAAGGAATTGTTCCCTGGGAGGGTGGGCAGGCCCTGGCACAGGGTGCCCAGAGCAGCTGGGGCTGCCCCTGGATCCCTGGCAGTGCCCAAGGCCAGGCTGGACACTGGGGCTTGGAGTAACTTGGGATAGTGGAAGGTGTCCCTGCCATGGCGGGGCTGGGGCTGGATGGTTTTTAAGTTGCTTCCAACCCAAACCACTTTATTCTACTCTATTTCAAGACAATACAAGGAGGCAAACGAGGAGAGCACAACCGCAGCCACGACCACTCGGAGCCTGCCTTGGGCTGAGACAAAAGTGTTGGAATTTCCAGGCGTGTCCGTCCCATGCAGAGGCAATCACCTGCAGTAAATAAAGCAGGGCTGTTGCTGTTTCAAGCAGAGAGCAGGTTATGATGGATGAGGCGTCAGCTGTCGCTGCAGCCTCGGCCCAAGTGTTGGAAATGCCATTATGGAAGCGCTCGTAAAAGCGCGGCGGGGCTGGAAAACTCTGCCTGCTGTTGCTATCTGCCTTCTTTCTGCAAGCTGGACCTGCTCCACTATAAAACACACAAAGAAATGCCTTGGTGAGTTAATGGTAAGGCAGGATTTCGGTAAACACAGAGATCTTAACACGGCAGAGCTGGCTGTGCAGGGTCCCCGTTGGCTGCGCTGCTCACAGGAGCTGAAGCGGTGGATAAACCATAAACTCCAGGTGCAGAGCTGAGGCAGAAAAGGCCCTGAAAATGCTGGTGTGAGGCAGAGGAACCAGTGGGATGAACAAATCCTTGTGCTCTGCTCCCTGGGGGAGGTTTAGGCAGCCCAGCTCCACCCTGCCCTCCCAGTGCTGTGAGCAAGTGCGCAGTGCCTGGGTCTCCTCGTCCTGAGTGCTCCTGAGCCTGTGCTCTGCACGCTGTCTGGGAACATCACAGCAGAGCTATTCCCAGTTCTCCTGTCTGACTGAACAAGCAAGGACTCATCTCCCAGTCCTCACCTTGCACATCTCTGCCTAAAAAACCCCAAAATCCCACTTCTGCCAGCAGCTTTTGTTGGCAAGCCAGAGGTAATGCAAAGCTCCTTTGTGATCATCAGCACGCCTTGGCTCTGGAGCTTCTGTTCTGAGTTTTGGGGGACCTCAGTGCTACCCCAGCTCTGCCAGCCAAGGCAGTGACAGTCACATTAACAGCCACAGCTTTGTGGCTCCACTCCTGGGAATAACAGAGCAAGCAGCATGTCCTTGTGTATTTCCCGGGATGCTTTAATTCGTGCTTCTGGAGACGCCTGAAATCGCATGTTATAACCTCAGCTTTTTGAGGTTTTTGGTTTGTTCCTCTCTAAGTGCGGGTCTTACATCTTCCCTTCCAAACTGGCTGCCCCCTGCAAACCAGCAAGTGCCTTTTTACCTCCCTGGCCTTCCAAAACATGCAATTCAAACCTCTGACTAAGGCCCTCGTGGCTGAGCTCTGGGCTCCCAGTTCAAACGTGGAGCAGTGTCTATAAAAGTTTTTATATCATCTCCAGTCATATTAGAATCATATTCCCTTGACCATCCTTAGGAAAACAGCTCTTGACACACTACTGGGATGAAAGGAGGGGAACACATGGTATCAGTAAAAACAGAGTTAACAGAGCATTCCAAGCAATAACATTACACTGCACGGTGTAGCAACAAGCCAAGAAGCCGTAATTGTTGGGAGTGAGCGGAATCCAGAGGTGCCCCCAGTGTTGCACTACGCTCCTTCCAGTGGAACAACCTCAGGCACTCAGTCCATAACAGCCAGTCCCACTGTCCATATAAAAAGGTCCATCTGGCCTGATTTAAAGCCTCCCTTTTCCCCAGGGATTTGTGCCAGGGCTGCTGAGTGGGTTTGGAGGTGTCCATGAGGTCAAGCCCAGCAGGGCTGGTGCTTTCTTCCGATGGCAGATCCCTGTGGCTGGCTGAGATTCTCACCCTGGGCTCTGCTGCCACCTTCCTGGGCATGCCAGGGCCTTTTCCTGGTCAGGACCAGCCCGTGGAGCAGGAGATGTGCTTCAGGAAAGGATGCTGCTCCTGGGTGAGGCTCAGGAGGGATGAAGCCAGCAGAAGGCATTCCCTGAAGGTGTTTCCTGGGACTTGACGCGGGAACCAGGAGTGTTTGACCTTCTCTCAGAAAAGCAAAGAACACCCTGAGATGGAAGGGACCCACAAGGACCGTGGAGACCAGCTCTTGCCCCTGCAAAGGACACGCCCAAGAATTCCTCCCTGTGTCCCTCTCCTGGCATGCAGCAAGGAGCAGGTGCTGCCCCTCTCCCATCACCACCTTCCCAGTCCCTCCCAGTTCCTCCCCCACCCTTTGGCCCAGCCCCAAGTGGTCACCCTGCAGAGCTCTGGCCCACCTCAATGGACAGCGGCCCCCCAGGCCCCTCTGTGAGCCCCCAGGGCTGGGATGGAGAGCCCTGTCCTGCCACAACAGGGGGAATCAGGCGGTGCCCCCTTCCCTGCTCCCTTTTCCCCGCTCCTTTTCCCACTCCCCCCTTCCCCACCAGTCACAATTTCCAGAGGGGATGATCCTGCTGTGCTGGCCTGTTCTCCAGGAGGAGAAATGGGGGGCTTGTGCCTCACCCCTGCTCTCCAGGGCCAGGGAGTGCCTCAAAAACCCCCTCTTCTCCCACAGCCACGATGGATAACAGAGCTTTCGCCTCCCCTCTCACCTGCCCACATCCATCCTGCCTCCAATTTCCCCCTTTTTAAGCCTCGGTGGTGTTTTATCCCACTTGGCAAAGAGCAGAGGGGTTGGGTGGTGGGTGCCTGTGGGGGAGCCAGGAATGCGGGGTCGGGATTTGCAGGGCACAACAAACCCACTTGGCAACTCCTCCATCACCCGCCTCCTGATCTGGAGCCATGGGAAACAACTTCCTGTCAATAAACAGGAACAAAAGCTTGGAAGCATCTTCAAAGTGATGAGTTATGTCGAAAATATGTTTCGGGGCACTTTGAATGTCCCTGTAAACTGGAGGGAAGTGATTGCTCCTGACGCTTTGGCGTCGGAGGGGAGCTCAGAAATAGCCAGGTCTGTGCGAGTTCGTTTTGCCGTGGGAAAAAACACACGGAGGGAGAGGAGGAGGAGGAGGAGGGGAGGAGGGGAGGAAGGCCTAAGAGGGGAAGGGAATTTAAAAACAGCTCCAAAATCTGGGGAATGGGATGGATTTTAAAAGTCAGGTGTGAGGTGGGTTTGGTTTTGGGAGAAGGTTTTCTCTTCACACCTGGCCCTGGGAAGGACGGAAGGATTCCAGGAAGGAAGGATTCCAGGATTCCAGGAAGGAAGGAAGGAAGGAGCCATAGGGTTCCCATTGGCTTCCCCAAGTGGAAACACGTGCTGGAACCTCAGCCAGCTGTGCTCCTTGTTATTTTAATGAGAAATTCCATAATTAGTGGCAAAAAATAAAAAGAAGCCACGCTGCAAGTGAAAGAAAACCCCTCTCTCCCCTCTGCAGGGCGTGATGGACGCATCAAAGGGATGTGGTGCTTTTACAGTCAGATATTACTTGACAGGCTGGGATGTTCCTTAATCTGTTTGCTCGAGGGAATGAAAGAGAAACATCGAAACAACAAAACAAAACAAAACAAAAGCAACCAAATAAAAACGCCAGGTTTTTTTACTTAAGGAGCCCTTGTCTCCCCACCTGCGATTCATTTGTCAGCAGTTAAACATCATTACAACATTAACAGCCAATCTCAGAGCAGAAGAGCTGGGCTTTGTACAGCCATAAACTGCAGGACATCAAACTGCACTTTATGGAGTCGGGGCCGCTCAGGAGTGACCCCTTCTAAACTTTTACAGTTCTCTGCGTTCTTCTGATTATGGTAAAGATTTATTTGAACTTTGATATATAAAGATGTATAAAAAAAGGAAGGGAAGGGAAAGGAAGGGAAGGGAAGGGAAGGGGCATTTTATTAAAAACATTTCATCCAGGTTCTTTAGGAGCCACAGAGAGGATGGGAAAGGTGCTGCGAGCTGAGCTGGGCGGTCAGAAAAGAGGAAAATTTCCTTCTCTTTTCCAGGATCCTCCCTGTGCTGCTGTCACACCTGGCTCGGTGCAGACGGCTTCTCTTCAGCACTCGGCCCTGGACCTGTGGAGCAGGGAAAATGCCCCAGTGCTGTGGGAGCCCTGCTTCTCCCGCTAGGCAGCGATATTCTCCAAAAATGGGGGTGTTCCCTGGCTGTAAAAAATGGGATTTGACACACTCGCTCACAGAAATACACCTGCAACGGATGTCTGCACATAGGTGGGGATTTGCAGAAATACAAGATAAAGGGGTGGGGTGGGATGGGATGGGATGGAGGGCTCAGTATCTGCTCTAATCCTGGTTTAGGTGTGGCACGGTCTCAGCCTCACGATGTCCAAGGATATCCATCCGTCCCGTTGCTCCCCACGCTGTTTTTTTGGGAAACACCCTCTGAGCAGGAAGCTTGATTAGGGACAGGTACGGGAGCCATAAATCCCAGGAAGCCCCCAGAGCAGGGCTTTTTGGAGGTGGTGCACGGTGGAGGAGTGCTGATGAGACAGATTTTTCCAAGGAAACCTGCCCCTTCACAGAGTTGCTGTTTCCCGTGGGGAAGAAATGTGCTGAAAACTTGCGGTGCTCCTCTTTTTATCTCTTTTTTTCTTCTCCCTATTTTATTTTGAAGGGCTGGGGGAGACAAACCTGAAATGAAACACTTCATTTTGGTCAGTTCGACCTGATTGGGGCAATATTTCATTCTTTTGATTGGATTGGTTTCAAATCAATTCAGAATACGCTTCGGCTTCCCTCAGGGAAAGAGCAGCTCCATCTCTTTCCCTTTATTGTGGCTCTGTTCTCGGGAGGACCTCAATGCCCAGGAGGCCAAGAGCAACTTTTTGGCTGAGTCCATGGGAATGGTGTTGATCCAAGGGCATGGCTGCACAGTCCGAAGAGCAGAGAGGTTGAAAAGAGCCCTGATAGTCCATAATTCCTCTCCAGAGCTACATGAAGGAGAATGAGAAAGAGAGAAACTCTCTGCAGATCCTTCTCCCAAGCCCATCCCTGCTGCCAGCCTTCAGCAAAGCACATTAGGGTAATTAATTTAATGGAAGATAATGACCTGAAAATAAGCGTTTTCCAATCGTTTCAGCTCCTGCTCTGACTTCCAGCATTTCAAAACATCACCATCTCTGTGTCACATCAGTTCAAAGATACCTATAGAAAATATCTTTTTTTTTTACTTAAAAGTAGTCCTGGAGCCTTATTTGGAATTTCAATTTGCCCGAGCGTTCCTTCCCTCCACTTAAGGTCCGTGGCTGAGGCAGGGAAGACAAAGAAAAGCTGGAATGAGCCATCCACTGCCGATGGCTTGGTCCTGAAGAGCTCAGTGATCACTACTGGGGGTTTTTATCCTGCTCATTGGCCAGCTCCCTCCAAATTTCTCTAGCTGCTTTCTCCACAATGGTTCTGTTTTCCTCAGTAAATTAAAGGACAGATCAGATGGAGCAGGTTGTCTTTTCCTTCTGTTCACATTTCTTTGGAAAAAACGCCAAAGTGGCGTGTTTTGAAATGGAATTACCTTGTCCTAAACGTGCTGAAACCCAATCTATTTTCAAAAGCGCCGTTCTCCTGGGGTTTTGGGTTGGTTTGTTGTTTTTTTTTTTTGCAGTCCAAATGCTACAAGTGGTGCTGGCTAAAGCAAGATAAAATAACAAAACAGGGAGTCAGGAGGTATTACTGGGACAGACTGGGGAATGTGGCCCTGTTTTGCCCAGGATCCCTGGCCACTTCTGCAGCTCCTGCAAGGTTCAGTGCAATTACGGAGTGGAAAAGATGATTTTCCTGCAGGAGGATCCCTGATATTCTCTCTGTGTGCATTCACAGAGCTTCTGTGCTGCTGGCGTGGGTGGCACAGAGGGAATTGGAGATGTGAACCTCCCCTGGATTTTTGCTTTGTGCATTTTCCTGGGAGAAATGCAGGAATTGCTGTCCCGCAGCACGTAAGAGGTGTCTTGTCCACACTTATGGACTTTGCAGTAAACCCCCCCAAAGGCACAGCACACCTGGTTTCGGCATTTGCTCGTGTCTGAACCTTGGCAAATGCTCCTGCAAACCTGCTCCAAGTGCAGAGGAACCTCTGTGAGGGAAGATTTATTGCTCTGGACCCGAACCAGGCATAATTTCGTCATTTTGGAGCCCCATACTCCTGGCTGGGTGAGCTGTGAGGTTCTGATGTTCAACCCACAGGCTCGAAGGGACCTCCAGGTGTCATCTGCTCTGCCCTCCCCACCCCATGTCTCAGGTATGGTTTCTCCAGAGGTTTCTCCTCAGGCTGGAGTCCCCCTCCTGCATTCTGAGACTCTTTGAGGGGCCTTTCCTCTCTTTCTTTAATGTTCTTACCAGTCATGCAACAAATAAGTCCTAAAATCCGGAGGTTTTCACATGTTTACTGTAAGCTGGATGGGAGCCTCGATGGCTCTGATGCATTAAAAAGACCAGGGGAAACCAGGAACAACAAGATCTGTTGCCATAACAGAGGATGATCCAATATCTTTGGACCTAAAAATAGTTCCTGCCTGTTAACCTCTCTGTGGTGTCTGCTCCAGGATTGCTGCTATTTGTTTTTGAAGCATCATCAAGGGAAAGGAAAGGAAAGAGGAAAGGAAAGAGGAAAGGAAAGAGGAAAGGAAAGAGGAAAGGAAAGAGGAAAGGAAAGAGGAAAGGAAAGAGGAAAGGAAAGGAAAGAGGAAAGGAAAGGAAAGGAAAGGAAAGGAAAGGAAAGGAAAGGAAAGGAAAGGAAAGGAAAGGAAAGGAAAGGAAAGGAAAGGAAAGGAAAGGAAAGGAAAGGAAAGGAAAGGAAAGGAAAGGAAAGGAAAGGAAAGGAAAGGAAAGGAAAGGAAAGGAAAGGAAAGGAAAGGAAAGGAAGAAGGATTCATTCATGCTATGGGGAGCGGAGTTTTGCTCTGAATGCCAGCTGGAGCAGGGAGCACTCCTGGCAGTTCCAGGAGCTGGAATGAGGAGGAGTGGAAGGATGGGTTTGGAGTTAAATATCTGGGATGAGGTCTGGCTCTGCCCTTGGCTTTGCCCCATGCTCCTCCTCACATGGCTCTGGACTGATCCTTTCTGTTCCTGGTTCCTTCTGGGCTCTTCCTCCCTTAAATGTTTGAGGGAAAAGACCATTCCCAAAGTACTCTTCCAAAAGGTGGTGTTATCCCAGTCTTGCTGCTCTTGGAAGCAAAAAGTCCAAAGGAACGCTTTTTAAGACCTCTGACCCCACAGCCTGTCTGGCCTCATGCCCTATGCAACAGCCACCACCAGCCTTTCTCAGTAGCTGGGAGTCAGCTGGGATTTCCCTCCTGGGATTTCCCAGTAAAACTGAGGACAGACACCAAGCTGTCGCACGGTGTCCCTGTCCTCCAGCTGGAATTTGTTTTCCCTTTTTCCGACAAAAGACACCAAGTTGTGAAGGAAGGGGAGAGCTTGATGGATGAAAGGCCTCCCCAGGCCTTCCCGATTTTGGAAAAGGGCTGCCTACTTCTGAGCCTCTCCAGGGATGTTCTGCTGAGGGTTTGCCTTGCCAGAGATACTATCCCAGGAATCGGCTGCCAAGGCCTGGACGGCTTCCACTCCTCCCCTGGGCAGCAGGATGCTAATTGCCCTCTTCTAATGATGTCCACAGGCCGTGGAGCTCATGAGGAGCTGCTCTGGAAGAAGCCACGGCTCCATCCCTTTATTTTAACATGAAGCTCAGGAGATCTGTGTGTTTTAAACAGCCCAAACCAGAGCACACAGAGCAGGGCTGGGGTCTCTGCCCACTTCTTTTGGATATATCTGCTAAACATCTCATCAATTCCTGTTCTTGAAGTTCATACCACAGCACAGCCAACCCAAAAGCATGGAAAGTACAATTTATTTGGAGAGTAAAAAGGGCCTCTGGATCTGCAACTGCTATAAACTCACAGGAGACATTTTTTTTAACAATAAGTGGGAAAGTCTCATTAATTTTGCCTGCCAGTTTCTGAGCTTTTGGGGTATTCCAGCATCTGCCTCTGTGAAGATTAGAAACCCTGTTTCTGTGAAGGCTGGGATCCTTTCCCAGCCATAAAAGACAGAGGTTATTTTTAGTGGAGGGCTGAACTTAGCAGGGTCACGAGAAAATGGGAGATAGACGGGAAATCTCGGTTGAGTGGTTGTTATGGGAAACCACTGGGAGATGAACCTGCACTTATTCCCTAGCTCTGCCTATCCCTGGTCTCCACAGCTTTCCATGGCATGGATTTGGTGTCTGTGGGGAGCTGGGGGGTATTTACCTTGTCCTTGGACTTGCCCACTGGGAGAAGGGATCATCAAAAAGGTCAAGGAATCACGAACCACTGCTGCTCTGTCCCCTTCCTGTCCTTGGAAAGGACTCCCAGACTTCTCCAGTCTGCTTCCAAGAGGAAGCTGATGGGTGCTAAACAGATTTATGGAAGAAAAGAGCACTCCAAACACTCTGATATTGCTGCCTCTGCTCATCCACCATGTTTTCAGCATTTTAAACAGGAGCAGTCCTATTATAGCTGAAAATTCTGCTTTTTCCTCGGGAAGAAAGCTTTGATTTCACTCAAATTAAAATCCCTATGGAATTCTCGCTCTGTCAAGTTAAGAGGAGATGATAAATTTCGAATGGCAGAGTTGGAGATCAAACAGGGCAGCTCCTGGTTCCCTTCACTTGAGAAAGACCTTGAAGGCTGTTCCTGGCACAGCAGACTCTTGGGCACGTGTGAGTGGTCATTGTCACACCCCGAAGGGCCAGGAGGTCACCTGAGGGACACAGTCTGACCACAGCTGCTGAGCTTGGGAGAACCACATCCCGCCTTCCACTCAGGTGGGCCTGCAGGCCCTGGCAGAGGTTACAGCACATCCACAACATTCCGAGCTTCGGCTCTGAGGTGAGAGTTTCTAAAAGCCACGAGCTCTGCCAGGAAACAGCTGCCTTGATTCTCTCTCTGTTTTTTAAGCTCTTTTCCCAGGCATCTCCTCTCGACAGCTGTGCCAACAGGAATCTGCCCTTGGACTACTGTTAGCACCAAGTGTATCCCAGCATGGATGGGAACTGGGATGGTTTGAGTTTCCTTTGACGAAAACGAAGCTGGTGCCGTTGGCTAACGTTGACCATGCTCAAGTGGAATCTCCCAGTTTGGAGGCACAGGCAACACCTCCACTGAGCAATGGAGCGTGGTCCGCATGCCCTGGAGCTGGAAATTCCAGGCAGGCGCTGCCTGGAATATATCCCAGGGAAACGGAGGCATGTCTAATTTGAGTGCTCATCAACCACTCCATGACTGCCCCGGTGGTTGGAGTCTGTGCTGGCTGTGGCTTCTCTTGTTGGAGCTCTATTGTGTGGAACCACCTCCGCATCCTGCCGGGAGCGGTGTCAATGCGGCTGGGAGAGCCTGGCTGCCACCTCTGCCCTTGCTGGGAGCCCCACGGGGCTCTTGCACAACCAGCTGGTCAGCAGAAATCTCTGCCACCACAACACAGACAAACCACATCCATGTCTGTCCACGGCTCCCTCCAGAACTCCTGGATTCCACTTCCAAACTAAAACAAAAAATCCAGTTGGGGTTGTTCAGTGACACCAGTAAAGCCTCGATGTGTCAGTGAGTGGGAATGAGTCCTGCAGGACCAGACAGGGACATTGGGAATGCTCCATGATAGAGGCAAGGACCCCATTGCTTCACAGGCTTTTCCCACTTCTCTTCAAAGCCAAGTTGGGGTCCGATGTATCCGATGCTGTGGCATGGGATAATGTCTGCTTGGGAAAGCTGGGCAATTGTTGGCTGAAGAAAAGAAAAATATCTTTCAGATATTTTATAATCCAAAAAACGTGGTCTCCGATGAGCTTTTTCCAAGCACATTAGTGCTACAGCCATTAATAATCATAGAGCTCAAAGAAGGAAAAAAAAATCAGCTGGAAGAGAGTTGAAAGGGAAACCTATTAAAATAAAAAAAGCAATTTCCCAAAAATATATACAGCTTCATTTCCAATTTTTTTTTCCTAGGGTTTTTTGGGTTTTCTTTCCTTTTTTTTTTTTTTTTTTGAGTTATTTTTCGCTGTAACGAAAACTTTCAGTGACCTAATAGTCCTTTTAAAAGACAGCTGCAGGGAATAAAACGGGGCTGTTTTGTTCCTCTTGCATTGTTCCTAACAGCAGGACCCATTCCTCCTTGTCCTGATTGAATGCTTCCCAGAGTGTCTAGACATGTCACCACCACTGCTGAGGAGCCAGGAGATACCAGGGCTCATCCCAGGAGCTGGAAAGGCCCCTTATCTGTCCTCCTCCCTGTGGAGAGTCTCTCCAAACCCAAGACTCGGGTGAAACCCCAGATTATGAGATTCCTAAAAATATCTTCGGCGTCGTTCATTTTTAGGTGGCGCCGGGGTCATATTTTCCATGTTTTTGGCAGCGGGAAGCTGAGGTTTCTGCAGGAGCGGGGATTTAGAGGGCAGCACCCAGCTGCCTGTGCCTGGTGACCTCGGAGCAGAAGGTCACAGGGTGAGCTGTCCCATCCCTCCCAGCCTCTCACTTTCCTGCAGCCTGGGACAGCTTTCCCTGACTTCCAGGAAGGCTCCACGCGCACGTACTTGGCCCCACTCTCCAGATATTCCCAATATTTACCCTTTATGGGATGTTTCACCCCAGTTTCTGCTGCTCTGTCCGGCTCTCACCTCGCAGCCGCTCCTTGGCATGGCAATTCCTTGGCCTCAGGCCGTCTCCGGCCGGGATGAAGTGCTGGTCCAGTCCCTTCCTTCCTGCCAAAGGTTGTTAGCACATCCATCCCACAGCTCATAGCTCATCTCCAGTCACGCCCTTGGATCCCAGAAATCCCATGTGCTGAGGACAGGAAGGCTCTTGCTGGCAATCCCGAGAGCACTTGGAGCAACAGGAGTGCTTCCCAAGTAAAAAATAGCAGGGATAATAATAGCCCTTATCCCTGCATCCCCCCTCTGAAGCAGCCGGACTTGGCCAGAGCCTGTCAGCTGTCAATTACAATCTGTTTCTGTCCCGCGCTGAGGGATCTGGCCGGGATTCCTGGGATCGGGCTGCTAGCATGACTCATTCCCAGCTGATTGCTCCATGGCTTCAGCCAGGTGCTCCTGGGACTTGGTGTCCTCATCTGGTTTCCATGAGGAATCGAAGCTTCAGGGCAGGAGGGAGAAAGGGAAGGGTGGAGAGCAGCACATCCCTCAGAGTTCTCTGTCCAGGAATTGGCCTGCGTGAGGGCTCAGAGGGTGTTCCAGAGGTAAGGATGGGAAAGGCAGGGATCAAAGTCCTCAGTGTGGGTTTCTGTTGGGCTGAGGGAAAGATGGAGTCACCAAAGCCTCAGGGACCCATCTCAAGGATCCACACGATTTCTCGAAGGATCTCTTGAGGGATTTCTTGTGGACCCAAGAGCCAGAGGAAAGATGAGATGGAGGAACGACATCCATGGCAGGGTCTGGACGATGAGGTTGGCTCTAGAGCTGCAGGATTCACCGTGGGAAGGCACAGACAGGGCTCAGAGCTCTTCCCTTCCTCAGGAAGCACAGGACTGACCAGTAGGGCCTTTTTCAGCCCTGAGGGTGATCCCTGAGGAATGTCCAGGAGCAATAACCTACACCAGGGTCTGTGAGGCCACTGCATGTCCATGTTCACCACGTCCACCTTCCAGAGGCATCACTAACATCCATGGGCTCATCTCCGGTGCAGAAATGTTGCTTCCTGCTGCCTGTGGTCATCTGGACCTGGAAGAGCAGATCCATGAGTATAAAAAGGGAGAGAAAACTTCCTTTAGCACATGAGGGGTGAGAGCAACTCTGGGTGGGAGCTCCATCCCAGGACCCTCCTTCTGGGGGACCAAAGGGGTGAGGAGGGATGTTCTTTCCTTTCCAAGCATGATGGCCCTGGGATCCCAGTCCCAATGGTGTCCACCAAGCTGTGTTTTCCCACACAACCTGGAGCAGAGGGCTTGGAAATGTGGCCCAGGGCAGCTGGGCTCCAGCAGCATCACCAAACCAGAAGTGTTCCCAAACCCTGCGGTAATTCCCAGCTCATGGACAGCCATACAGCTCTTCCAAGGAATGAGTCCTGGATAATCCCACAGGTGGTGGGGGCAGAGAGGCACCACCATTGCACAGGGGATGGAAAATGGGGAAACCTTCCCTGGCACCTCTTCAAACCCAGATCTTCTCATTTTTAGATGCTGCAGGTGACAAACACCAGCTGAGCAAGGAGGGGAGGGGAAGGGAGGGGAAGCACGATCCCCAAAAAGGGGTGGTGCTGGTGTTGGTGTGCAGAAGGCAAAGCTGAAGGTGAACTGAGAGCGCGGTGCAGAGCTCGGGGCAGGCAGGGGAATGAAATGTGGTCCTAATTACTTGCTAACTATCCCACATTTCACAAGTCATTTTAATGGCCCGGATGGATTCCTTTCAAGCTCGGAGCCAGGGCTGGAGCGATAGGGATAAAGTTCTCTCGCAGGGGGACATGTGGTGCCAGAAAGCCCTCTCTGAGAGGAATACTGTTATCTGAAATGACATTAATACATCCTGCTATTCCCTCACGCCGGATCGTGTGCCGGGAAGGGACGGTGCTGTTAAAACGTCGGCATTCAGGCAGTATCTCGGCACAGTAGCTGGTGCTGACGGGTCAGGCAGGCAGCCCTGGGAGTAATCCTTAGTGCCCTGGGCAAACCCAGACCCTTCCCGGGAGCTGGATGTTCCATTGGTGCTCCATCCACCTGTGCTGTGCTTCCAGGTGAACTGGAGAAGAGATGGGTGGCACTGGGTGCTGGTTTGGTCCAGGGGTGCTTTTCCTCTGCTGTAATTCCTCTGTACCCAGAAAAAACGCTGCTCCATGGATAATGGCAGCTCTCACAGGAGATCATTGCTGCTTTTCCATAGCTTCTGGACACCTCACAGCAATTGGAAACAAGCTCTGGAAAGCTCAATAAGAGGCAGCTGCTGAAACTCGCCATGTGCCTTTAAAAAACTGAATATTTTTCCTTCCCCGTGGGTTTTATTGGACTTTAAGTGGGGAGTTGTTAAACCATGTGGATGTTCTCCCATCTTCACCTGCCTAATGAGTGTCTCTGCTCTGATCTTGTGGCTTGACTGCTGAGGAAATAAATCGGAAAGGGGAAAGGAAACCTCGGCTTCGGGTTTTCCTAATTATGGAAAGAAAGCTAAACAAATCCCTTGTTTATCATGCACAGCACTGGTGTATGGGGAAGCAGGTAAAGGTGCGGTGGCCTCTACTGCTCAGTTACCTGGCCTGCTCTGCAGAAAAACTTGCGATTTGGAGCTATTTTCCAAGCAGGACACCAAATTTTTTAGCCCCTGTCACTGCCTGCGTTTCTCACAAGTGAATTCACTCCTGGTGCAACCCCGGGGCTGCAGCAGAGAAGGATTTGGCCCCTGGAAGGCTCCAGGCCAGATGTTGCTGTTCCAATGGCAAAATCAGGAGAACAAGCCGGGTTCCCCGCTGGAATCTCGTTCCATAAAGCGGATGGCTCTGTTCTCTGTTCTGATGTGAGCACATGACACACTGCCAGTGCAGATGAGCTCATATCCCTCTTCCCACTCCCCTCTCCCACTTTTCCACTCCATCTCCTCGGCCTGGCTCAGCTCGTGCCTCCTGGTGCCGTTGGATGAGCTCATGGATGTCGGGAGTGAGCTGTGCTGACACCCCTGCCTGGGCAGCACAGCCCAGCACGCGCTGAATCCACTCCTTCCCGAGCAGCAGCTTTTAACACGTCACGTTTAAAGCTTTACGCTGAATTTCCAAGCCTAAAAGGAGCCGTGGAAGGAGAAGCACCAACTCTTTCTCCATCACGGGACGCTTTGGATGGGAAGTGACCTTTAAAGTTCATGAAGCCACGAGTGGTGTCATGAACCACGAGCCTTCAATCACGTGTTTTAATGCCTCATTTTCCTTGCTCATAAGTGGGAGATAGCAGCATATTTTCAGTCCCAACCTGCCTGAACACTGGGAGCTTTAAAGCAGGGCATGTGTCGCCGTTCCAAGCATGCTGCTCCACGCTGGGCCTTGGCCGGGCTCATTTCCACCTGCTGCTCACTGCAACAGTTATCAGGGATAAATTTGGGTTGTGTTGGGATCCAGCTGACAGGGAACTCGTCTGGGCCCCGCTGAGGGAGTTTGTTGTTTCATTTGGGTCTCCTCATCCATTCCTGAGATCTGGTTGTCGACACTCAGCAGAGGAATGGAGGCAGCTCTTGGCTAGGGAGCAGCACCTTAATTTGGGAGTGGAAACCCACTTAATTTTGGGGAACGTTACCCTGGCTCTCCTCAGGGACACAAGTTTCTATTAAATGACAGTCCATCCTGCACTGCATCATCTCCGTTAAACCCCACAGCTGTGCCAAAGTGCTCCCCTCTTCCCAAATCCCATGGCAGCAGCTTTTCCACCCAGGGCAGCAACATTTATTGCAGCCAAGGAGAAGCACCACATATCTGGCACGCTTCCCAGGGAGCTCCTGTCCCACCCTGGAAATATGTGTCTCCCACCACCTTTCAGAGCTTCAGGCCAAGGCTGTCTCCTTTGCTCACGAGCTTCATCAAGGAGGCAGCAGAATCAGAAAGCTCTCCCGGTGGCCAAGTAGGGACTCCCAAGTGGAAAATTGTAAAATGGCGTGTTCCTTGCCAGACGTGCTGACAGAATGCATGATGATACTGAATCAAACTTCCCCTCAGGACTCTGCCTAGCAGAGGGATCACTTCTGGGGAGAAATAATACCAGTTCGAGGAATGTCCCAGTGAGACAAAACGGATTCTTGTCCAGCTTGGAGCCAAAGTCAGGTGGACGAGTTTGAGTCAGATTTCTCTGCCCAAGATTTCAGTTTTGGAAATCTACTCTCCTATTCCAGACCAAGGAGAGGAAAGCTCTGGGATTCATTTGCCAGAGATTTCTTGCAAAACTACTGAGGAACTTGCCGTGCAGCAAACCAGATGTCCCTGCAGAACTCATGCGTGTGAGGGGTTCCCAAGCCAAATTAAATTGAGATGTTCTCCAAAAGCCCAACCAAAGTGATGGAAAAGGTACCACAAGATGCAACTCAACAGAGTGTGCAGCTTCCAGGCTGATTGCTCCTGCCCAAGCCCAGGGGCTCTTTGCTGAGGGTTCATAAATGCTAATCGGTGAAAAGATTTAAAGATTAACGTCAGATTCGTGGATTTATGGGAGGCTGTGATAGAAATGATGTCTGGGCCTCAGAGAAGACTGAGCAGGAAACAGCCTTCCAACCTCTGATGCTGTTTTCGAGAACAAAGACGTAAACAACAGCGAAAAAAATCCTGTTCTGATGTGGTGTCAGTGTCAAGTTGAATTAAAATTTGACCCAAAGCACCAGCTGAAAGCTGCAGGGGAGAAAAAAAGCCTCTTTCAGATCAATTCTCTTGCTTTACCTAATTTTTTTTAGCATCGTCTCCAGTAAAGATACAATTATCTCACATTCTAAAGAAACTGGGAAGAATTCTTTTTGAAATTAAGAATGGAACAGCTCAGCAATTTGGAAGCATTAAATGCCAGGTATCCAGAACCCCTCTTTAAAAAGCCTTCATGGGAAACAGTTGCATTTTCAGCAAATCTGTTAAGAACAGTGCTTCCCGGAGGAGAAAAAAAGTGTTCCTTCAACGTTTCTCAATCCAGCCTCAGCTCCACCCTCACAGATAACTTGAAGCACTCCATGCCTGATCCAAACACATCCAGGAATTTTGGCATCCGCTCCCAGAGCTGCCTCGCTCCTTTGATCTCGCCCAGAGCAGCGCGGTGGCTCTGCCACCCATTTCCACTCCTGACCTGTGGCAGGAAGCAGCACACTGGGACAGCTTAACCTCATTTTGGGGACCAGTTCTCTGCTGGAAACTCTAGTCTTCTGTTTCCCATGGTTTTGCACTTTGCCTGATTTAGGTGCTTTTCCCACCAAAGTGCCTGAGGAGCCATTGAAAAGTTGATTGACTGTGGAGAAGTATTAAATTTTTTAAAGCTTTATCAGATGCATCCTTGGTTTCTCTGGCATCCCCCTGGCTGGCCACAGGTGTCCAGTTCATCCCATGTCTGGAAGCACTGGTGGCAGAGCAGGGCAGGCCAGGAGCATCCTCCAGGATACCCAGACGTTCAAAGCCTGCTGATTTGCATTTTTAACAGCAATCTCTCCAGCTCAATCTCTCTCCTTCCCCTCCCCACCCCGCTCATTTGATAAAAGTGATTCTGGAAAGCTGGATCAATCATTCCCAGATTTCAAATGCTGGCACCACTCCTCGTGCAGCTGTGAGCACAGCATTTAATCTCTTCACTTTTTTAGGCTGAAGTGGTTGTTGTGTTCTGTGTTTCAGCTTCATGCCTGGCCTCAAGCTCTGAACCTGCAGTGTCCTCATTTCCAAGAGCATCCCGCTCCATCCCTGTGCTTGGCTCATCCCTCTGCAAGGGGCTGACCCAAAATTCCAGGGGCACAACATACTCAAAGTTCAATACTCTACCCAAACCTTCCAAATCTGTGGGGTTATTTTCCCCCTCTGGTTTCAAGCTAGTGGGAAATTCCCTTCGGAGTAAAAGCTGGTTCCTGAGAGTGAAAAAAACGTGGTTGCCCAGCTTGAGGATCAAAGCTTCACATTTTCGTGAAAAATGGGAGTCCAAAAAGCTGAGCTATCCGGACACCCATGGGAGAACTGAGTCCTGAACCACTATCCCTGTCCAGGAAGAGATCTTATCCAGGATTTACCTGATCTGGTAGATCCTCAAATGGCCAAGGGATTGCCTGGGAAAGGTGCCTTTGAATTTGTGTGAATTGTATCAAAGTGAGGTGCTGAGGGATTTTCCAGTGTTGGCTCAAGGAAGGAGACACCCAAACACTCCTTCCATGCTCAAAAGTGTTTTCCCAGGCTGAGACACCACAGGAAAACACCAGCTGTGGGTTTTCTTGTTCTTTTCAACTAATAATTAATCACCTTCCCAGGCATTCAAATCTCCAGCTTGGCTGGAGGGAAAGAACAAGGCCTTTTTGGCAGGAGGTGTAAATCAGCAGAGCCCTGCGCGAAAATAAAGTGCTGATGCTTTAGGGAAAGAAATCCCTGCTTTCCTGAGCTCCTGCAGTGCCATGGGATGCTGTGCTGTTCCACAGAGGCAGCCTTGGGCAAGCCAGGATCAGGGAATCATGGAATGGTTTGGGTTGGAATGGCTTAGGTCGAGGGACCTTAAAGGGAGGGACCTTAAAGAGGGACCTTAAAGCCCATCCCATCTCACCCCCTGCCATGGGCAGGGACACCTTCCACTGTCCCAGGCTGCTCCAAGCCCCAATGTCCAACCTGGCCTGGAACACTTCCAGATGTCTGGGTAGTTCCTGCCTGAGGTTGGTAGAGAGGAACCAGCACATCCTGGAAGCAGCAGAGGTACCTGCTGTGGGATTTTGGGTTGGGATTTGGAAGCTGCTCCTGGCTCTGGCTGGGGAAGCTGCCCTGTGTGGCTGGAGGCTTTGCAACCCCGTGAGGTGCAGAGCAGGGGATGGGTGTTCCTCTCTTGCCTGCCCCTGCTAGAGCAGGTGAGCAGCCCCTTTAGGCTTGGAAGCCTAAAATTTGGGAAAGTGGAGCCAATTCTCCTACCCATCGCTTTCCTGGAAGGTGTCCCACGGCAGGGGGTTGGAATTGAGGTGATTTCCAAGGGCCCTTCCAAGCCAAACCATCCCGTGGTTTTTGCTAAACTGGTTTGAGCATGGACATGGTTTTCCATCGGGGAGGGATATCCCGGGGGGGGATATGGGGTGCACTGGGTTTTCCATTGGTGAGGGATATCCCATGGGGAGGATATGGGATGCACTGGGTTTTCCATCGGGATGGGATATCCCACGGGGATATGGGGTGCACTGGGTTTTCCATTGGTGAGGGATATCCCAGGGGGATATGGGATGCACTGGATTTTCCATCGGGGAAGGATATCCCATGGGGGGGATATGGGATGCACTGGGTTTTCCATCGGGGAGGGATATCCCATGGGGGGGATATGGGGTGCACTGGGTTTTCCATTGGTGAGGGACATCCCAGGGGCGATATGGGATGCACTGGGTTTTCCATTGGTGAGGGATATCCCATGGGGGGGATATGGGATGCACTGGGTTTTCCATTGGTGAGGGATATCCCATGGGGGGGATATGGGATGCACTGGGTTTTCCATTGGTGAGGGATATCCCATGGGGGGGATATGGGGTGCACTGGGTTTTCCATTGGGGAAGGATATCCCATGGGGGGGATATGGGATGCACTGGGTTTTCCATCGGGGAGGGATATCTCATGGGGGGGATATGGGGTGCACTGGGTTTTCCATTGGTGAGGGACATCCCAGGGGCGATATGGGATGCACTGGGTTTTCCATCGGGATGGGATATCCCAGGGGTGATATGGGATGCACTGGGTTTTCCATTGGTGAGGGATATCCCATGGGGGGGATATGGGATGCACTGGGTTTTCCATTGGTGAGGGATATCCCAGGGGCGATATGGGATGCACTGGGTTTTCCATTGGTGAGGGATATCCCATGGGGGGGATATGGGATGCACTGGGTTTTCCATTGGTGAGGGATATCCCATGGGGGGGATATGGGATGCACTGGGTTTTCCATTGGTGAGGGATATCCCATGGGAGGGATATGGGATGCACTGGGTTTTCCATTGGTGAGGGATATCCCATGGGAGGGATATGGGGTGCACTGGGTTTTCCATCGGGGAGGGATATCTCATGGGGGGGATATGGGGTGCACTGGGTTTTCCATTGGTGAGGGATATCCCATGGGGGGGATATGGGATGCACTGGGTTTTCCATTGGTGAGGGATATCCCATGGGGGGGATATGGGATGCACTGGGTTTTCCATCGGGGAGGGATATCCCAGGAGGGATATGGGATGCACTGGGTTTTCCATCGGGGAGGGATATCCCAGGAGGGATATGGGATGCACTGGGTTTTCCATCGGTGAGGGATATCCCAGGAGGGATATGGGATGCACTGGGTTTTCCATCGGGGAGGGATATCCCAGGAGGGATATGGGATGCACGGCTGACCCCCGGCATCTGCCCATCCCCGGTGCTGACACGCTCACCTCACAAACGAAGCGCTAACGACCCTCGTTGGCTTTAACGGAGGGAGCAGCGTTATCCCAGCAATAAATCAGCTTCCTCCTCACTAAAGCAGCCACCCTGGGAATGCCGACTTGGAGAATGATGCTGTTGCCTCCTCCAGCTACCTGCCAGGCTCTGGACACCAGGAGACATCCCAAAAGGCATTAGAGGAAGTTTGTCCCAGGGTCCTTTGATTTTAGAGAGGTCTGAATCTCAAGCAGACACATCCTGGGAGCAAGAGAGCTCACCAGCAACTCCTTCCTTCAGCTATTTCTTTTTCTAATTATAATTGGTTTTAGATTGGTCCCAGATTGCCTGGCTGATTGATTAATTGCTGGTGGGATGGGAAAAAAAAAAAAAGAAGGAATCTTGCAAATTTGAGAAGGCACAGGAGGATTTGGGGAGGGAAGGGAGGAAAGGTGATCCATGCTGCAAAGCCAAGGAGGGGAATTTGCCCTGCAAATAGTAATGGGGTTTTTTAATGGTAGGTGCTGGAGCTGTGAGAGCTTGAGGGAAAGACAGGGAAAATTGGATTCACAGCCAAGTCAGCCACAACATGGCACCGGAGTGAGCTGTAGGAGAGAACCAAAGACAAACTCCAAAGTTCCAGGTGGAAGGAGAGATGTCTAAGGAAAAGATGGCCAGAAAGACTGGAAATTAGAGAGGACAGCAGTTTGGAAATTGTGAGTGACACCTTGGAAAGGACCATGGGAGCTCGCAGGCTTGGCTGCAGGAAGGAAAAGGTCAGCAGGTAGCAGTGGGTGTTATGGATTATAAATATAAACATATATATATATACATATATACACTGTGTATACATATATATATATATATATACACACGCACACACACATATATATATATATATAGATATATATACATACACATATATGCCCTGACTGTGGCACAGGCACACTCCCACCCAGCCAACGTGCTTGGGAAGCGGTTTTTAGGAGAAACACCCACAAGGATCCTTCCCCCAGGTCATGGCACCCATTTAATCCCAAATCTGCAGCCAAAATCAAAAAAATTCCTTCAAACCAGTGGGAAAATAATGAGGCTGGAGTAACCAAATTTTTCTTCATTAGCCTTTCCCTCATTTTCCTGATGTTTACCAAAAAAAATTGGATAGTTGGCTCTTCTTAGAAAGAACTTCTCCAGATGGAGGTGCATGTGCTGTGCAAGGATGTTTGGCTGAGCTGGCAGGACGAAGAGTCAATCCGAGGGATGGAGCTGGAAAAAGGGAGCTATTCCCTTCTCCAATGCTCAGCTGGAAGGGATTCATTGATGCTGCCATGCAGGGGACTGGAGAAGGGGCTGTTTATGGCCAAGCCTTGATCCAAGGGTGACCTGGGATGGTGGGTCAGGGACAATTCCCTTCTACAGCCAACGTGTGAGCAGGGCTGGGTGTCCAAGCCGTAATTTCGGGATCACAGCGAGAGCTGGATCCATTCAGGCTGGATCCCAACAGCCTGGAATCTCAGTCCAGGTAGGGGACAGCTGACACCTTTCAGACATGAGGTCTCTGAAGCAGAAGGGCTAGTTTAGTTCTTGGAAAAAGGGAATGCACTGAGAAAATCCCGTCAGGAATCCCCATAAAAGGCACCTTAAAACCCGAGCCAACAAACACACACGGGTCTTGATGGAAATGCATCCCGGTCGGACAGGTCTGGATCCCATAACTATAAAGGTGTTTTATTTCCTGGAATTCTGACATCAAAGGCGGGATTTTCAAGACAAATAGCTGCTATTTTCATTCCTCCGGAGAAATCATATGATGTGATTGACAATTAAGATCAGAAAAAGATTTGATGGGCAAAAGATCAGGAAATAAATCTCGCCACACCACCCAATCCAGGGCTGTTATCAAAAGCTGTTCCTCCCTGCTCAGCACTACGAGGATCACAGGAATGTGGGACCTAATTTAGGGGTATTTTTTTAGTAACACTTACAGAGGGTTGGGGGAATTTGGCTTAGTTTTACCTGCTCCAAAGCTCTGTGAGTGTTTGAGTGAAGGAGCAGATATAGAGCCAGATTCCCAAATGATGGCATAATGAAGACACGGGCTTGGAGGATCCCCCCCTGGACGTTTCAACTCTTCAAAAGAGTTCTTTCCACATATCAGCAACTCCTTCCATCCAGATTCCTCTGTGGATGGAAGAGTTGCTACACCAGGGGAGAAAAGGACAATTCAGGACTTCATTGGTAAGTGGCACTGACAAACATTTTGGGGAAATGTGGCTGAGAGCTGTGACTGCTCAGGGCTGGTAGGAATGAGGGAGAGGGGCCACCACAGCCACCCCAAAAAGCCAGGAGGGTTAGCAGGCCTAGGACTCTACAGCTGAGCCTTGTCTCCACCCCGGCCACCAGGGAGCTTGGGCCGGATTTGACATCGACTGAATCTTTGACAGCTTCCTCCAAAGAGAGAATGTTTTATTCCCTGGGATCACTGCAGTTTGGTGTCACAGGCCAGGCTTCTCTGCCAACAGGCAAAGGCATCTGCTTTGATTTCCCCAGGAAAGCCCCAGTGGTGTGCAGGAGAACGGGTTGGGATGCGGGCGCTGGTTCTCCCCCGGGGGAACCCACGGATGCCGCTGGTCTGGAGGTGTGGAGAAGAGTCCAGCCATGGGGACAGGGAGTCAAAGGATCCCAGAATGGTTTGGGTTGGAAGGGACATTAGAGATGATCCAGTTCCACCCCTGCCATGGACAGGACACCTCCCACTATCCCAGGCTGCTCCAAGCCCCAATGTCCAGCCTGGCCTTGGACATTGCCAGGGATCCAGGGGCAGCCGCAGCTGCTCTGGGCACCCTGTGCCAGGGCCTGCCCACCCTCCCAGCCAGGAATTCCTTCCCAATATCCCATCCATCCCTGCCCTCTGGCAGTGGGAAGCCATTCCCTGTGTCCTGTCCCTCCATGCCTTGTCCCCAGTCCCTCTCCAGCTCTCCTGGAGCCCCTTTAGGCCCTGCAAGGGGCTCTGAGCTCTCCCTGGAGCCTTCTCTTCCCCAGGTGAGCACTCCCAGCTGTCCCAGCCTGACTCCAGAGCAGAGAGGCTCCTATGAGAGGGGAGTCAGACACAACAATTAGGAAGGAGCAAAGAAATCCTTCCTCCCTCCTGCATCATCCTTCCTTCCCTTTCTGGGATCCGGGCAGAGCTGGATAAAACTGCTCTCAGGTGGACAGCTCTGCCACCAGCAGAACAAGCAGATGACTTCCCTTTTCCCCAATTTCTTTTAATATTATTTTCTTCTCCCCCACCCCCCCAGAAAAGCTACCCAAAGACAGCATCATTATTTCCCCATTGTTCCTACCCGAATCCAGGAAAGCACCTTAAGCACAGCTTAACTCCTGGAATGTGAGTAATCCCCCGCTCCTCTTTGGCAAAGCACTTAAGCACACGCTTAATTTGAAATTGGTTCTTGAGCGCTGCTGAAATGTAAGCTGGTGTTTGAGTGCTCTGCTGGATGGGAGCCAGGGCCCTCAGCACCTCCGAGGGCTCAGCTCCTCCAGGGGAGATGCCAGGATCCAGGAAAGCTGTTAACTTGCGGGATTTGCTGAAGTTTCAGGTGTAACGTGGTATAAAGGCTTAACCTGTGAAGCCCGAAGTGAGCAAAGTGGACAAATGCCAGCCAGAGCTGGTAAAACAATGAAAAAAAAAAGCTCCCTCACTGTTTTTCACCTTCTCTTTCTCTCTTTTTGCTGGTATTTCACTTTTTTGGAAACATCAGCAGCCCTCTGCTTAAGTGGCTAAACTTAGCCAAAGTTGGTCAGTATCTCAAAATTCCCAGTTTTTCTACCCACTCAAAGGACAATGACAAAACCTGTACAAGTTTTTTATGAAGCCAGCACGTAGAGAAAATGGATGGTGAACGTTTTTAAAGAGGAGATGGATGTGCTTGTGCACACGTGGGTTCACATACACATCAGTACATACACAGACACACAGGCATTCCTTTCCTCAGAAATCCCAGGCACTTGGGAATCAGGGATGCAACTTTGCAAGGGTCTGGAGGGGAAAAGGGGCTGCAGAGAGCACTTCAAAACACGCCCCTGCTTTTGAGGCTTCCCTACCATCCTGGAGAAGGGCACGCACTGAATATCCCAAATTTTCTGCTGCCTTTCAAGCTCAGGTGGTTTGTGAAGCATCCAGCAAGTGCCTGGCGGAGATCTGGACGTCACCCATCTGAGCACACATGTCAGTAAAATTTTTACAGGGGTGGAATTCCACATTTTGAGGGGGGAAAAAATAAAAAAAAATTTAAAAAAAAAAAAAAAAGGAGCAGCAGAGGTTTGGGTCTGGTTCTGTTTAAAACATGGCAGCTGCTTGAAAGCTGCCTACAAGTTCAAAATGTTCGGAGCTGGTATTGGGAGCTCCAACCTGGTGTTAACAGGAAGGGAGGAACGCGCCTCACCACCGCAGATGTGATGCTGCTGTGAGGGCTGGGGGGAACTCGGGGCCCTTGCGTGGATGTAACACGCTTGTAAATTATGTTTAGGGTCTTTTGCAGGCTTTTATCCGTGCAGGATAGCTGCCTGCCATCCCCATGGCGGGGTGAGAGGATTCCTCCAAGGCCAGCAGTAGACCTGAGGTGCTGGTGATGATGGGAAAAGGGCTGCACTTTAATCCCGGCATTTCTCCCTCCAAAACCAAACAAAACCAAGCCAAACCAGACCAAACCAACACAACGAACTCAGGTGAAGCAAAACGTGGGGTTTAATTAATTCTGGCCTGCTTTGGAGGCCTTCCTGAGCCAGGCCGCTTTTAAAAAGGAAAATAACACTGATGAATGGATATTAACGACGAAATAAAACGTTTGAAAGCTCTCCAAGCGAAACCTTTTCGTTTTTAATATGTCAGAGCGCAGCATTTTGACACCTAAGAAAATTTAAACAGATCTTTTTCTCCTCAAAACACACTGTCTTGCCAAACCCTTGATTCAGCACGTGGTTCTGCCCTCCCCCAAATGCATTTTTGGGGGGTTGTAACTGCTCTGACAGGGCTGGTCCTGCAGGGAGAGGAGAGGAGAGGAGAGGAGAGGAGAGGAGAGGAGAGGAGAGGAGAGGAGAGGAGAGGAGAGGAGAGGAGAGGAGAGGAGAGGAGAGGAGAGGAGAGGAGAGGAGAGGAGAGGAGAGGAGAGGAGAGGAGAGGAGAGGAGAGGAGAGGAGAGGAGAGGAGAGGAGAGGAGAGGAGAGGAGAGGAGAGGAGAGGAGAGGAGAGGAGAGGAGAGGAGAGGAGAGGAGAGGAGAGGAGAGGAGAGGAGAGGAGAGGAGAGGAGAGGAGAGGAGAGGAGAGGAGAGGAGAGGAGAGGAGAGGAGAGGAGAGGAGAGGAGAGGAGAGGAGAGGAGAGGAGAGGAGAGGAGAGGAGAGGAGAGGAGAGGAGAGGAGAGGAGAGGAGAGGAGAGGAGAGGAGAGGAGAGGAGAGGAGAGGAGAGGAGAGGAGAGGAGAGGAGAGGAGAGGAGAGGAGAGGAGAGGAGAGGAGAGGAGAGGAGAGGAGAGGAGAGGAGAGGAGAGGAGAGGAGAGGAGAGGAGAGGAGAGGAGAGGAGAGGAGAGGAGAGGAGAGGAGAGGAGAGGAGAGGAGAGGAGAGGAGAGGAGAGGAGAGGAGAGGAGAGGAGAGGAGAGGAGAGGAGAGGAGAGGAGAGATTGTCCCGGCACCAGCTGGCCCAGAGATGTGACCCATAAAGGGGGGATGTGCCCACTGTCCTTGTAGAGGATGTGTGGAGTTGGTCCATAAATACCCACCTACTTGTTCATTTAAGCCTGGATCTCCAGCTGAAACCCTCCTGAGCGCCCATTTTCCAGGGAAAATGGACTATTTTGTACACATATTTGCTCCTACCCCCTTTTTTTTAGGATCCTGTTGGAGTAAAGGATTAATTCATCGAGGGAAATAGGGGAGCCAGGTCTTCCCCAGGGTCTGTCACCACTGGGTCTGTCTTCCAAGGCCTACACAAATAAATTTCCCAGTAAACTCAGCAGTTGTGTCATCATAAAGGCTGGCAGCCCTTCCTGGCAATAAAATAAACTCCAATCATTCCAGGAAAGTGGAAAGGGGAAAGGGGAAAGGGGAAAGGGGAAAGGGGAAAGGGGAAAGGGGAAAGGGGAAAGGGGAAAGGGGAAAGGGGAAAGAGGAAAGGAAAGGAAAGGAAAGGAAAGGAAAGGAAAGGAAAGGAAAGGAAAGGAAAGGAAAGGAAAGGAAAGGAAAGGAAAGGAAAGGAAAGGAAAGGAAAGGAAAGGAAAGGAAAGGAAAGGAAAGGAAAGGAAAGGAAAGGAAAGGAAAGGAAAGGAAAGGAAAGGAAAGGAAAGGAAAGGAAAGGAAAGGAAAGGAAGGAAAGGAAAGGGAAAGGAAAGAGGAAAGGAAAGAGGAAAGGAAAGGAAAGGAAAGGAAAGGAAAGGAAAGGAAAGGAAAGGAAAGGAAAGGAAAGGAAAGGAAAGGAAAGGAAAGGAAAGGAAAGGAAAGGAAAGGAAAGGAAAGGAAAGGAAAGGAAAGGAAAGGAAAGGAAAGGAAAGGAAAGGAAAGGAAAGGAAAGGAAAGGAAAGGAAAGGAAAGGAAAGGAAAGGAAAGGAAAGGAAAGGAAAGGAAAGGAAAGGAAAGGAAAGGAAAGGAAAGGAAAGGAAAGGAAAGGAAAGGAAAGGAAAGGAAAGGAAAGGAAAGGAAAGGAAAGGAAAGGAAAGGAAAGGAAAGGAAAGGAAAGGAAAGGAAAGGAAAGGAAAGGAAAGGAAAGGAAAGGAAAGAAGGAAAGGAAAGGGACAGGACATCAGTCCTTGTGTACCTCACAGCCCTTCTCTTTTTAGACTTGCCTTGCAACAGCACGGAAAAGGGAAATGGAAATGGCAAAAGAATCTGAGCTATGAAAATTTTTATTGTATTTTATCAAGGATGTTTTTCAGGTTTTGGAAGATTAGTGAAAAAGAAAGGATGGGTTTCTGTGCAGAGCCAGGAACATCAGCAGGTCACATCCTGTTCTCACACCAGTTCCCTGAGTTCTCAGATCCCTGTTGGATGACAGCCCTTCCCTCTTGGGAGGAATATTTAGCTGGGGGGAAGCCTCTCCAGAGGATTAAAATGTATCCTTTGGGCCGCGTCTCCAGCATGGTCTGTCTCCCTCTGCATCACATCCAGGCCCCAGAAGTTTTGCCAAGGATTTTGTGTCCAATGAAAGGTTGGTTTGATTTTTTCCTTTGCAATAAAACCACTCAGTTCTGGAAACTTGGGAGCATTTTGCAAAACTTTTGCAAAATTTTCCCTGAGCAGCTCAGTTGAAAAATGTTTCTGAAAAGTCTGAGGGCGTGGATTTCTCCCGATCCATGCTCTGAAATAAAACATTGTGGGTTCTCCACACAAAACCACCTTTGCTGTTTTAATCCTCACTTTGCTGTGCTTTGGGTTTGGAGCACAATTTCCACTTGCTCAGAACTGCAAGGCACTGCTTCTCTCCTGAGCTTATCCAAAATAGTTCCCTCTCCCTGGAATTGCTATCATTTTGGATGGTTTGATGGAAAAACAAGTAAAATCAATTCCATACAACTTGAATTCATCACTTTTGGGATCGTTAATGGATCAGGAATCATTAATTTGGAGAACTGGAAGCTGCAGAGGTGCAGGGCAGGGGACAGGGCATTGGGGAACAGATGAGCACATCTGCTGAGCACTTCTATTGCTTCAAAAAAAAGGGGAGAAACTCCCCTGGAAAAGTTCCTGGCCTGGATAATGCTTGGAGAATTGAGGAGGAGCTGGTTTGTCTTAAACTCACTGAAATCTGCACCTGACTGGAAAAAAAACCTCATCGGAAGTGCATTAAAACAGGGTTTGAGGGCTCTGAAAAAAAATTCTCAATGAAATAATAATAATAAATAATAATAAATAACAATAATAACAATGAAATCCCACACTCCTTTCATTTCAGTAAGGAATCCTGGATGTTTTCAGAGTAGTTTTCATCCCTAAACCAGCTCATGGCTGCTCAGGCTGCAGTGCTATTTTTTGGGTATTATTGTACTGTTGATGAAAATCACCTAAAATGAAGAGAAAAAAATCCAAAACAACAGAAAACCCCTTGATTTTAAATTAAACATCTCCTGGACAAATCAAAACCTCCCATTCAGATGCCTCTTATATTTCCAGTACAGGACTTATAAACCAAGTTCCCTCATCCTCAGGTATCCTGAATAGATTTTTAAAATTTTAATTAGGATGCAATATATTAACATTTAAAGAAGTAACACCCAGAATGTGATTAACAGATTTAAATCCAAGTTAGGATTTCACAGCCATGACCATGGCACAGAGTCCCAGCAGCACTGGGATTTTCTCTGGGAAACATGGACTTCCTTGGAGTCATTTCTGCACATCCCTGCTCCCCTGGGATTTATGTTGGATGTTAGGAAAGGTTTCTCCACGGAAAAGTTGGTCAGGCTTTGCAACAGGCTGCCCAGGGCAGTGGTGGAGTCACCATCCCTGGAAGCATCCAAAAAATTTGTGGCTGTGACACTCAGGGACAGGGGTTAGTGGTGGCCTTGGCAGTGCTGGGTTAAGGGTTGGACTTGATGATCTTGGAGACCTTTTCCAACCTTAATAATTCCATGATTCTCTCTCTCTCTCCTTGTCACTTTATTTCCTCCTCTTTCTCCTCTTCCTCCTCCTCCTTCTCCTTCTCCTCCAAAGGAGAAGGAGAAGGAGAAGGAGAAGGAGAAGGAGAAGGAGAAGAAGGAGAAGAAGGAGAAGGAGAAGGAGAAGGAGAAGGAGAAGGAGAAGGAGAAGGAGAAGGAGAAGGAGAAGAAGGAGAAGGAGAAGGAGAAGGAGAAGGAGAAGGAGAAGGAGAAGGAGAAGGAGAAGGAGAAGGAGAAGGAGAAGGAGAAGGAGAAGGAGAAGGAGAAGGAGAAGGAGAAGGAGAAGGAGAAGGAGAAGGAGAAGGAGAGGAAGAGGATCCTCACTCGGAAGGATAATGTGAGTTGAGTGAATCAGCCATCTTTTAAAGGTTTTATTTCATGCTAGGAATTAAGGACCACAGGCTCTGTAAATCATTCTTTGACTTGTAACACTTTATAGTTATTTACAGCCTCAGTGTCAGGTTTTGGGGTAATTTTCTGTTCCAAGTATGTTCCCTGCTCTTCTCCCAGGCAGCCGTTTCCCCTTCTTGGCTCATATTGAATGAACATTTTTTATAATGCTTCTTTCATCTGATTTTTAAAAATGCTTTGATCAAAATCTCCCTTCTGAGCACTGAATGTGGTTTGAATCACCAAGCCCTGGCTATTGCTAATAAAAGGAAAGAACTGACTTATAATGACTTTGTTGGTGTTTGTGCGATCCAAAAAGGAATCACTGGGAATATACCTGCAAGTACCAGAGGCCCCTTAGCGCTTATTTTGTGTGAATTCTTTTTCCACACTTTTTTCTCCCCACTTTTTTTTCCTTAGAGTTTTTTTGGAGTCATCCGAGGAGCTTTGCTTGGTTTTATTCTCAAGGAATACAAATTTATTTGACTCCTGCTTTCTTTTCTCTGGGGATACCCTGTGTGAAATGAAGATTTTTCACAGCAAATCTCTGCAGGAAAATCTGTTCCATGAACACTCAGGTTTTGAAGCCGCTCCAGGTAACGCACCATGATGCTAACGAGCGTTTCCATCTTTCAGCCCAGGAATATCCTTTTTTCTCACACCAAAACTTACATGGAAAAGATCATTGCGAGGCCCTCCAGGCCACGCTTGGGTGGTGGGATCATCCCAGCATGCCTTAATTCCCAAAGAAAAGAGCAAGCCAAGCAAGGTGTGCGTGCAACGTGAGTCCCGCCGCTCTCAGGAGCTGCCTGCCCCTCTCCGAAATGCTCGGCCCCACAGCGGGGCTGGAAACTGGGATCCAGAGCGCTCCGAGGCTCGGGACAATCTGCTTTGTGTTTTCCCAGGCTGGGGAAGCGCACAGGCAGCTGCTCTTCATTAAAAGCACTGCTCTGGCTTGGTACAGGTAGTGTGTTTCCACTCAGTAGCGCTGGCGTTCAAATCTTATCTCGTGAAATGGGAATTTCAGGGGAGGAATTGTCAGCTCTCCGTTGGTGGATGTCCCGTGTTCAGGAACGCACTGGAGCTGTATCCAGGGTGGCAGAGAGCTTCCCCGTGTCCGGGAATCTCACCTGCACCTTGGATTAGTTTGCATCAAACCCTTCATGCCTCAGTCGAAGCCCAGTGCGGTCAGAAGTGTCCCCGACCTCGGACACTGTGGAAAACTCTCCCTCACCTTCAGATCCTGGTCATGCCCATCCCTTCTTGGCACTTTTCCTAGTATCTGCCTTTCCCAGAGCCCTTCATGCCTCCTCTACACTCCCATCCCAGACCCTGGCAAAGCAACCTCTCAGGGAGCAGCCATGAGGGAAAAACTGTGATTTTCTGTCTTTTTTTCCCTCTTCAGCCACCATCTACTCCATCCAGCTCCGCAGCCTCCCAGCCCCTGGTCCTGCCCTTGAACAATGCTGCAATTAACCGAGTGTGGGAACGACGATGTGGCTCATTTGAGGTTTTGTTTCCACTCAGACCGGAGTTAATCTCCCCTGTGACTTCCAACATTTCTCCTCCTGATGAATTGTTTATTTTCTGATTCTGGATGGTTTCTAAGAATAGCACTTGGGGTTCTGTACAAATTTGCTCTCGTGCTTTGATTCATTGCACTTAAAGACGCTGTTGTCATTCTCCCAAGTGTTGGCATGCAGTATTTGACAACCTTCAATGGGGCAAATTCCTGGAATATAAGAACAAGGCCTCGCGCTTCGGTTGGATTTTCTTTTTCCCTTTCTCTGCAGATGCAGAAATGGATGTTTAGTTTGCGTTAGCGTTGCTGCAGGGTTTTTGAAGGCGTGTTCCCCTCGCTTTTCAGGCCGGCTCTATTCCCAGCGTTGGGTTTGCCAGGGCTCTCAGCTTTTGTTCTCCGCCGATGTTATTCCAGCGCTCCGGTCAGAAACACGGCCACGGCCTTGCCGTGTCATGTGGTTTCCACGGCGGGATGAGGTGGTGGAGCTGGGATAACTGGCTTGGGATGAGGCAGCAGACAACAACTCAAGGGCTGCAGCGGCTGCCTTGAAGTCAACTGTCTTCTCCTCCGTGTGTGGAGAGAGGTCAGCCCAAGTGTTCCAGCTGGTACCAACTAATGTGGACTTTTCATTATCCTGGAGTTTTGCCGTTTTTAAGGCAAGTTCTCCTCATCTTTCCCCCCGCCAGGAAGCTCTCAGGCTCCGGGGTAACGTCAGGTTCCTGAGAGCTTCCTGGTGGCCTGGAGCTCCCAGCCAGCCCCCACCCACACTTGTGGTGCCTTTGAACTGCTTATAAATAGCTCGTGCTCCATGTGCAAGCCTGGCACCGACAGGAAGCGCCTCAGATGCCGGCACAGCGGACAGGCCCTGGTGTCATCCCAGCCATCCATCACTGCTCGGGCCCTTATGAAATCCAGAAGAGATCCTGACATGCGATTTTCCCGCTCCGTCACGGGGGGCTGGGGGCGGGGAGATTGCATTTTTTTCCTCCTTAGGAAAGCAGGCGAGCAAGCGAGCTGGCAGAGCTCCTGCCACAAGGAATGAATTTGCACACACACTTTGATCCCTTTATGATTTTTTTATTTGTGTTAGCCACATCCTCTTCGCTGCACCACTCAGCAAAAGATGCTTTAAATTAGATGGGGCTTGGAAAACGCTCTCCCCGTGGCTGCCTCCCCCCTTGGCTTGCCTGCCCCCAAGGCCTCGGATTGGTCTGGTAGCCAGAGCCTTGCCTAACATGAAGCTGGCACCAGCCGAAAGGCGGATAAATAAACGCCCAGGAATCTTGTTTGTCATATTTAATCCATCACATTTCCCAAACAGCCCGCTCCAAAAATGCTGCAGCAGTGTTTACATCACCCTGATTGAAGGCTACATCCGTGCATGTAAATGCCCTTGCTGGATGTAGCTCCAGGTTCACACGAAGGCAGCCCCAACCAGAGGGAAAAAAGTAATGAACCCCCTTTTGCATTTCTTCCTTCTCATTCCTGCCCAATCCAACAATCCAGCATTTGCACACTCTTTTTTTTTTCCCCATCCTTCTCTCAAGTTTTCCGCCCAATTCTGTGATTTCCTGCTAAATGAGCAAGTGGAATTCACTAGTCCACGAGGAGAGGGTTGATCCCTGTGCCTGGGAGGGTTTGGCATCACCACCAGCCATGGCCCTGGCACTGGGGCTGGGAGCATCAACCTTCCAGGTGGGGAAAACCATGGGAAACCACCTCAGGCCACTGCAAACGGGAGATCCTGACTGGGAGCTGTGAAGGGAAGAGGGTAAAAGCTCTTTTAGCACCAGATCAAGGAGTAGGAGATGGTCACTGACCCCACATGAAGGCAATCAGCCCAGGCAAGGGATCATTTCAGCACCTGGACTGGTGGAAGGTGTCCCTGCCCACGGCAGAGGGCTTGGAATGAAACGGGTTTTAAGGTGCCTTCGCACCCAAAATATTCTGGGATTTTCCTGTTCTGTGGTGGTGCAGCTCAGAAAGGACCACAGAGGGTCCAACACTCCACATGCCACTCCACCAAACACTTCCCAGCAGTTCCAGCTCTTCAACAGAGAGAACGGCTAAGAAAAAATAAAATTAAAAATTAAATAAAATGACACCTAACCTGCTTGGGATCAGACAGCACAGTTTGTCTCATCAAAAATGACCTTTTCTATTCCTTTCATGAGCTTTTCCTGCTCAAAAGGAAGACAATCACAACTGCCATTTTCCATTCCCACCTTGTCCTCCACCACCTTTTTGTGTCCCATGACCAGAAGCACTCATCGCGCTGGCTGCGATTCCTCCACTGTAAATTGCATTTTACTCTGGGAAATATCACCCTGTGCTGCCTCCGGTGGTTCTCATCCCACTCAGATACACACACATTCCTACAGAATCATGGAATCCTTAAAGCTCATTCCATCCCACCCCTGCCACGGGCAGGGACACCTCCCACCATCCCAGGCTGCTCCAAGCCCCAATGTCCAGTCTGGCCTTGGGCACTGCCAGGGATCCAGGGGCAGCCCCAGCTGCTCTGGGCACCCTGTGCCAGGGCCTGCCCACCCTCCCAGGGAACAATTCCTTCCCAATATCCCATCTAATCCACCCTCTCAACCTTCCTTATAGGGCAAGTCCAACCTTACAATGCACTTTGACACCTCGTTTTTTAATTCTGTGCCGTGAATTTTGATCCCAAAACCATTGGCAGCGCTGTCCAGAGGTTGGATTTCTAAAAGGATTGGAGACAGACCGTGTGGAAGTGAAAACCTTTGAAAAACAGGGCTCTGATTTGGATGTCCCCTTGGATTTGGGATGGCTTTTGAACCCGTATCATTGAAAAGCTCCATTCCCAAAGGAAACAGCACCTGTTTCATCCAGCCAAGCAGCACATACATTTCCCAGGTGGCTCCTGGCACTCTTTGGAATAAAAATAAGGCTGTCAGGTGATGCATCACAGGAAAATCAGTGTTCTGCCTGTCAGAAAATACCCACCCCCTTATTTTTAAGTGCTCTTCACACCCCGAACTCTGAAATCAGGCCCTTGCAGCTGACTAAGACAGGCACCACTCTCTCAAGCAACAGCAACCCATACAAATGTATAAAAAGTTTTCATCCCCTTAAAAAAAAAAACCCCAAAAACCAAGAGCCTGCAAACCCACTTTTCCCCTTCCTCCTTCACCTCTTGCCTACTCCAGGCAGGAGCTGCTTCTGGCCTCCAGATGTCAAACCCACAAGCTCTTCCCCTCTTGCTATTTTTGCCGCGCGCTTTGATCTTGAGCAGCGGCCGCCCCCGGCAAGAGGGGAGAGGCACACGGGGTTTGGGGGCTGGGGGTGCTGCTGTGCCCTCTCCAGAACTTCACCCCCTCACTTCCCTTTGCCTTCCAGAGGGAGATGCACCCGAAAAAAAAAGCGGAGTGGAAAAAAATCGAGGGAACAGCAGGGCTGGGAAGATGGGAAGAGGGAAGAGTGATGGGCAGGGAAGAATGTGGGTGGGCATGGCTGGGCAGAAGTGGGGCTGGAGGGCACCTGCCTGAGGGCTCAGCACTGAGGCCTGAGTGGGGATGGGTCCTGTGTGGGGTGGGAAGGAGTTTGATCCATTATTTTAGGCCAAAATGGGATGCAGGACTTGGTGGCAACCTTGCCTTGAGCTACAGGGGAGCTGGAGGTACAGAAGGCAGCAGCCCTTAGTCACTGGCCACCCCAAATCAATCTCACCTGCTTCAGGGCTTTCCAGGCATCCCTAAAAAATATGGAATTCTCTTCCAAAGGCAGCTGAGTCATGCCCAGAGCACTGTCTCTGTTGTAATTCACTGCCTGATCAATGGGCTGCATCACCCCATGCTGTCTTAGCCCCACCAACACCTTGCAACCCACCCTCTCTCCCATAAAAAAGAACAAATAAATCTTTTCCTTGCCATAACACACCAGAACAATGAAATTATGCTGTCAGTGGGGCTCATCCCTGGAGCAAAGGAAGCAATCCAACAGCTGGAGAGTCAATGTCCTGTTGGAGAATTGTGAATATATTCTTTTTGCTTCCCTGCTGATGTTTTATTGTTGTGGGGGGTAATATCAGGGAGCTCTCACAGCACAGCTCAGCTCGCCTTGACAGACTCACTCAGCAGCTGCAGGCTGGCAAAATATTGCCCAGAGGACCACGTGGCTCAATGCTTTTATTGCAAAAAAAAAAAACCAAAACCAAAACCCCCAAATGCACACAAAAAACCCGAAGGGAAAATTGATGCGTTTAAAAACCTATGGGGACATGTGGTGGAAATTAATGTTTGTGACAGAAACAAACCAAATCCCATAAGATATTTGCAAAAATTCTGCACCCCACGTGCTCCTGGGTGAGAGCTTGGGGTGAGGAACTGCCCGTATTCCAAGGAACGCCTGGAGGTGGCACTCAGTGCTCTGGGCTGGTGACAAGGTGGGGATGGGGCACAGGTTGGACTTGATGGCCTGGGAGGTCTTTTCCAACCTCAGTGATTTGGGGGTTTTATGAAACAGTGCCTTGGGATAATGCTGCCTCTCTGCCAAGCTTGTGATGGACACCCCAATGCAATGTCCCCTGGCTTCAAAGGGTCTCAGCAGCACCAGCTCACCAGGCACCCTCCCAAAACCTCTCTCCAGCAACTCCATCTCAGCCCCTCAATCCAAGCCAGCAGAGATCCTGGCATGCCAGAGCTTGGGAGATGTGCTGGAGCAGGAAAGTGATCCTCCCACACCAACCCAGCCCTCGCCTGAGATGGGGGCATGTGGGTGGGTGGGCCTGACCCCAAAACTCTCCAGGGAACCTATGGCTGGAGGCACCCCAGCATCTCCTGGGCTGACCAACAACCCCACCTGGTTCCTCATTATTCCCCAGCCCTTCCCTGCTCCTCCTGCCCTTCCCTGCTCCCCGCCACCATCACCTCACTGCTCATTGTGGCACCGCCTGGGGCGACGACAGCAGACTTTGGACAGAGCCCCCTCAGCCACCTCCTCACCCCCAGAGGAGCTCGCCTTCACCTGGAGAGCCAAGCACCACACCTTGGGAACGCTGCCAGCCACCACCTACCTTCTCCCGGGCATTTTGGGGCCTAAAAGCCTAAACCCGGTGTCAACAGCGCACAGACAGGTGTTTCCTCTCGATGTGCATGCACACAAATGCGGATCCCCGGCGTGGCACTGAACCTGCTGGCTGCTTGCTGTGGAAAAGCTTCACTTTTGCCCCCAGGCACTCGCAAAAACAAGGCCATGATGCACATTACAGGCAGATCCCCCCGCCCCCCCTCCAGAAATCTCCTCTCCTGCAGCTGCAGCGCCTCTGTCCCTTGTAAACGGATCAAAACTCACTGCCTCCAAAGGAATTCCTGCATCCCCACGAGCTGCATAGCTGTGGCTGCTCAGTATTCCCAATTTAGGCATTGGCAGAAACAAAGAGTGAGTGAGTCTAAGAACACATATGCTGAGAAAGGCAGCGCTGAAGGGTATCCCACCCCTCGTTTAAATGGGAGAACTAAAATATCTCGTGTGTGTGTGCGTGGAGACACACAGGCACATATGTCACGGCACTTAAGCAAACATGAGATCCACAGACCACTGAGCATCTGCTTCTCCTGTGCCCCATTTGGAAAAGTGCTAACGCCTTCTGGGAAACGTGGGGGAAAACGTCAGGATTTGGTTCCGAAGCAACGCAGTTTGCCACCGTGCTTTTCTGACCCCCCTGCAGCAAACAGCGAGGCAAAAACACCCAAAGCTTCTGCTGCCTCCATGTCCAAGCTCATTCTGTCCCTTTGGAGAAGCCTAACTGGGAGCAGGTTCCTCCCACACAGGATTTTTTATGTTTTTCAAATCACAGAGTCCCAGAAGGGTTTCGAGACCTTAGAGCTCCCCCAGTGCCACCCCTGTCAGGGGCAGGGACACCTTCCACTGTCCCAGGTCGCTCCAAGCGCCAATGTCCAGCCTGGCCTTGGACACTGCCAGGGATCCAGGAGCAGCCACAGCTTCTCTGGGCACCCTGTGCCAGGGCCTCAGCACCCTCACTGGGAAGAAGTTTTTCCTGATATCTCAACTAAATTTCCCCTCTTTCAGTCTGATTTTCCCCTCTTTCAGTCTCAATCATCAGCTGATTTCTCAACTGCATCACCAATTCATAGTGCCTTGGGGAAGAAGAACCTCTGCCCAAGCTGATTGCCAGGGAAAGGGTTCTAGATGCAAGAACTGGCCTCAAATCCCCTCATTTCCAGGCTGATACTCTGACCATGAGGGATGGGATGGTTCCTCTTCCAGAATCAGCCAGCTCAGGACTGGTGTCCATCTGGGCCATCCTCTTGAGGACCACCGAGGACACGTGGAGGGACAGCCAGGCCGGTGACCCCACACTGCAAATGGCTCAGCAGGTGAAGAGATGGAGAGATGCTCTGAGTCCTCATCTTCAGGGAGAAGCTGATGGTCCCCTCCATGGGGAGACACAGCTCTGGAGCGGGAATTTCATCAAAAACATCACATCCGCCCAAAAAACCCCTAAAATTTTGCCATGGAAATGCAAATGGAGATGGTGGGACCAAATCAGCTACAAAACACTTCATCAATGTGCATAAATTTAATTAATTAACAGGTTCCCACCACACTGCCCTTCATGGCACCCTCCTGTATTATGGGATATATTTTTATTTGCCACAAAGAAAAAGCTCTTGCCCAAAAGGTTGTTATTCCCTCAGGGGCTCTCTCCAAGTGCTGAGGATGTAAACAGAGACGTCCCAGCAAGGGCAGCAGCAGGGCATCAATTTCTCCTGGGATTTTTCCCTTTCTTTTCGTGGAAAACTGGCTCCAGCTGGTGGCACTTGCGACCTGAGGATGTGACGTGTCACACGGAGGTTTTAAAGTAAAGGATGAGCTGTGGACAACAGGTTTGGGAGAAGTGGGAAATGAAGGCATTTTTGTTGTGAGGGAAGATCTGAGCCTGAAAGGCAGGATCCCTGCTACTGGTGGATGGGATGGAAGTCTCCAGCACGGGAAGGGATTGCTGACCACCCCCTGCAGCCCCCGGGCTCCCTCCCAGCTGCCTCTGCTCAAGGCGTTTGCATGGGAGCACGGCAGATGAGGCACAGATGCCCAAAAAAAGAGGCTGTGTGTAAACACTCACCTCAAACCTGCTTTTTCCCAGAGATTTCTCTTCTCCCCTAGGTGGAGGTGACACCCAGTGGTTCCTTGCCACAGCCTTGGCATG
Organism: Corvus moneduloides; assembly: GCF_009650955.1. Lineage (NCBI taxonomy): Eukaryota > Metazoa > Chordata > Aves > Passeriformes > Corvidae > Corvus > Corvus moneduloides. The sequence goes on from NC_045482.1 coordinate 791,218, forward strand.
GATAGGGAAGGCTTCTCTGGGACACTCAGCAATCCCTCAGGATGAGCAGCCTCCAAGGCCATCGAGGGTGAAAACGCACGTGGGAATGTTTGCTGTGAATTTACGGACACCAATAAAACTGTTGGAGGAGGAAAGACAATCAGGGCAAACTGAGGAATGTTCCAGCGTTTGCATTCCTCCACCTTCCATCCCAGAGGCGGCGAGGGAGCCGCTCTCCCTCATGTCCTGCCAGGAAAAGAGATGGCTGTAAAACTGCTGAGATCATTTGCAGTTCCTCCCCCCCAGCCCCCCCCCCTACCTCCAATCTGCAAACCTCATCCCTGCTCCCCTCTCAGAGACTAGGAAACAGCTTGGGTTAAATTAGCGTGGAAGCTGGAAAGCCTGGGATTGGAATCATTTCCCCGCTGGCCTTCCAGGGGCTCCGACGGGAAAAGCCCCCAGGCACAACCGGAGAACAAGATCGCCTGCCAGGTCTTCTCCTGCTTACACCTCCCCATGCTCCACCTCTGGGATCTGCTTTAGCACTTAGGTGGTGGGGCAGTGGGGGGAAAAGGTTGTTTTTCTTCCCTTCAGCCTTTGCAAATGGACTTCCAGACCCCCCCAAAAAAATAATAATTGGCTCAGGCGAATGCAAGAGCTGAAAGGCATCACTTGGCAGGTGGAGGTGTCGCTTCTCCCATCACTCCTTTGCTTTTTTGTTGCCAAAGAAACCCCCTGCTGAAGGGAATGTTGAAATATTGAATGGAAGCTGCAGAGGGACTTTGGACAAGGGCTGGAGGGACAGGACACAGGGAATGGCTTCCCACTGCCAGAGGGCAGGGCTGGATGGGATCTTGGGAAGAAATTGTTCCCTGGGAGGGTGGGGAGGCCCTGGCACAGGGTGCCCAGAGCAGCTGTGGCTGCCCCTGGATCCCTGGCAGTGTCCAAGGCCAGGCTGGACATTGGGGCTGGGAGCAGCCTGGGACAGTGGAAGGCGTCCCTGCCATGGCGTGACAGGGGTGGCACTGGGATTAGATTTAAGGTCTATTCTGACCCAAACCATTCCATGATTTAATGACTCTATGTGCTCCTGGCCTCCAGGATTATTATCTGAAAGATGGTGGCACAACCCATCCTGCATGTTCTGGGGTTGAGTATGATCCAGACAGGCCTGGGAAGCCCAGAGGCACCAAAGGACGCTGAGTAGGTGCAGCTATGCTTCAAAGTGTGGCTGGAGGTTTCCCAAAATCACCTGTGAGGAGGTGGGAGGGGATGACCCGAGGCTGGGGAGGGGCACAGGGAGCTCAGCTCAGAAAATCCAAGGCCTCTGCGGAGATCCTTGAAGGAAGCTTGGTCTGTGCAATGCCCCTGAGGGATTAACACGACCTGCAGTGCAGCTACAGAGGCTGCAGAGTTTTCTTGGGACACTTGGAACAGAAAGCCTCTGGAGGCCTCTGGAAGAGGTTTGCATGGAGCATGTCCCTGGCAGGAAGGAGCTCCCCAGCCTGGCCTGGTGCAGGTTTTTTTCATGGGGAGGTTCCATCTGGAGACCTGGGACTCGACCTCCTCCATGCCAGGTGTATAAACACAGACATAGCCCTGCCCTGTGGGATTTGGCATCTCCCATCCATGCAGGATTATTGGGCATCTCCCATCCATTCCTGCATGGATGGAGACTTTGCTCCCCCCCAGCCCAGGAAGAAGCCCTTTTCCCCACCTTTCAGGACTACATCGTTCCCTTGAGCTGACACAGGAGCCTGCAGCAGAGGTGGGTGTAGGACCCAGACTCCAGCAGGACCAGCTCTGCCTGTTAATCCCCAAACCAGCCTTCCCTCCAGATGAATAGGAGGCAATTCCAGCACTCTGGCAAAGCCACTTGGAGAGAGGCGATAGAGCCCTGAGGCTACTCCTAAATCTGTCACACAGCACGTGCTCCTTCCCTCAGCACTCACATATTGATATTGTTGGGGGGAAAAGAAAAAAAACACCACCAAAAAAAGCAGCCCTGGCTGTCCCTGTAGATCCCAGAGGAAATGGTTTTATGGGACTCTGGTGGATGCAGAAAATAACTTCCACTTAACGGCAGGCGCTGGCTCAGCGTTTGCTGGCCCAAGACAGATCAAACACTTCAGAGCAATTCCCAAGTTATTGGTCCTCCAGCTCAGGGGTTCCCAGCCAAATCTTTATCCTCCGCTTCTAAAAGCTGGTTCTACTTTAATATTTGGGAATAATATCCCTTAAAACATGCATTTATGAATGAGCAATACTTCCCTCACCTCCGCAAAAGCCCGGCACCGGGCTGGAGTCCAGGATGCAGCAGCAGCAGCATCTCCTGCAAAAAGGTGCTGAGTGTTGGTGTCCAGACACATTTTGGGAGTCAGATCCAGCCTGTCACTGGCACCTTTGCAAACTGGGCACGGGGAAAACCACCGAGCCGTGATGTTTGGTTAATGAGCACCTGTACAAGGTTTTTAGGAGTTGTATGAGAACACTGTTAGTCCTTGAGACCCTTCACCCCTCGTTACCCAGCCTGTAAGGATGGGGCTTGGTCCCCCAGGCCAGCCAGGCTTTTGGATGGATGCTGTGATTTTTGAGTGCAGCTCGAGCGGACGCTGCGTTTCTGAAAAATGAAACAGCGCCCAGGCTGGATGAACTTTGGTGGCCAAAACCTTCGCACTTTGGGAGAGAGCATGTGCAGCTCAGAGAAAGAAAAACAGCGCAAGGTAAATGGAAAACTCTCACCCAAGCCTTTGCTAATTGGCACCAGCTGGTGCTCTGCTAATATTTTGATAAAGTCCTGTTTTCTCTCCAGAACAGAAACTTTACAGAGAAATATTTTTTCCCCCCTCCCCCACCCCTTCCCTGCCCTTTCCTTCTGTCAGAGTTCTGGCACGGTGTAAAGGGGAACGTGTAGCAGACAGAAATGCTGGATGAAGGGAGAGAAAAAGAGAGGAGGGTAAGAAATCCCTCAGCTCCATCGGCACATCAAAAGCCGGATTGTATCCCCACTGTCCTCTCCTCCCTCCATCCCAGGCTCCCACAGCCTCCCTCTCTCAGGGGAGCAGAGCACACACAAACCTCGGCCAGAGGGTGACGGATTCTCCTTAGAAATCTGAGGAGAATGAAGAGGAACCGATTCATTCGACATTCCATGCTGGATTGCTCTTCCCAGCCAATGCCTAGAGGAGCTCTGGGGAAGCTGTTGGGTTTGGTCATCCCAAAATCCAAGGGAGGGAGATTCCAGGTGTCAAACCCAAGGGAGATTCCAGGAATGTGTCAGTTTTATGCTGAACGAATGAGGGAGAAAAGGAAAAAAAAAAAAAAAGAAATTATGTCAACGTCAACAGGCTGGACTTGGTGATCTTGGAGGTCTTTTCCAGCCTGAAGGATCCCATGATTCCAGTGTTTCTCCCAGAGAGCCAGGGGGGTTTATTTTGTTGGATATAATAAGACAGATGTCCACAGTGTGTCTTACTCTGGACAGATCTAAACCAGAAACAAATTTATTAAATGGGATGAACGACTGCATGGAGCATACCCTGACCCAGGATGTCTGATTAAGGCAAGAAAGAGCCCCTGGCTCCCGTTTTATTATTTGAGGGAGCTGCTTTTTAGATGGGAAATGGGAGTACCCACACAAAGGAGGGATTCTTGGAGTACAACAACTCCTGTAAGGAAGAGCAAACCATAGGGGAGAAAATATAGCTGGAAACAGGCAAAGTACAGGAAAAGTGCTGGCTCTGCCTCTGCCTCCTAGTTTGGTGCCCTGGAGGGTGGGGAAAAGGACACCCTCTTGAGAATGCTGAGTGTCTGGAGGAAAGACACACGCTCAGATGCCTTTGAAAGCTCCCAGCAGTAATTCCAAGGTGGAACAGAGATCAGAACCACCTCGGGAAAGAAGAGGGGGAAAACAAACGCGGGCTGAAGCAGAGGAGCAGAGGCTGCTCGGGTGAAGATCAAAGGAGAAGGGCAGGTTCAGGGAGTCACCTCTGGAGGCAAGGATGTCTCTGGTTGGCCTGGCCTTCCCTGCACAGGTGTCCCTCTGTTTGGACAGCTGTCCCTGCCCCCGGCTGCTCCGAGGGCTCGGTGCCGGTGGCTCGTGGATGCCTGGGATGCTGCCGGGGCTCTCCAGGGCAGCCCGGAGCCTGTGTGTGGTCAGGGCGCTGCCTTCCCTCCTGGAGCCAGGGATTACAGAGAGCACAGATGAGGAACTCGAAATGCCCCGGAAGGAAGGGAAATGGGAGCTGGGAATTCGGCCCTGCGGCCGCCTGGGGCACCAGCACCAATCAATACGGTTTATTTTAACTTTGAAAGCAAATATTAGGGATGCATCTGTATTTAGTGCCTGTCCTAAAAGTCTTCGTCCTTTCTAAAGCTGAAAAAGCCAACCAGAGCACCCCGGATGTCCCCAGGCCACTCCAGAGCAGCAAAAGCAGCAAAGAAGAGCCATCATTCCACAGGAGTGAAGGGTTTGTCCCCACAGCTGTCACCTCTCGCAGTCAGGGCTGGGGCTGCCATCTCAGGACCAACATCTCACACTGGCTGCTCCTCTTCCTGAAGGCCAGAGTCACCTTCTGATCCTCCTGACCCCAGAAAGCTGCTCAGCTCGTGAGGCCACAGTGTCGCCCTCAGCGAGGTCCTGTCTGAGACTCCTCTCACCCTTTTAATTTCCCTCAGCACGTTGCCCTGCCCTCAAATCTTTACTTCACTTGTTGCGTTTGGCGTCTCTTTTGTACTATTTTTGGAGGAGTTCAGAGCATGTTTCTGACTTTGGCCATCTTCTTCCTACAATTATTAATAATATTTTTCCTTCCAGACACTGGCCTCGTTCCCGTGTTGGCTGCAAGGCTTCCAGCATCATTTAATTCAGCCTTCCTCTCTTTCCAGGAGCACCTTCTCATAACACTCTTAATGAGGTAAATCCATGGAAAATAAAAACTTGGGTAACCAAGGCTTGGGACTCATGGAAAGCACCTTGAAATACATCCCTGTGTATGTTTTGCCCCATAAATGCTTCCTCTCCCTCTTCCATGAGGCCTGATAGGACACGGGGAGAGCCCCAACACCTCAGAAGGCTTAAAACACAGTTTTTCGCCCTCAAAAGTTGGGATCTGGCAGCCTCCTGCAGTGGGATATCCATGTTAGAAGGGATCTCCCACATTTGGGACCAGCCAAGGGTTCACCTTTGGAGCTCCAGGAACCAAGAGAGGTCCCGAGGCTCCAGCAAGTAAAAAAGAGGAGGGACCTGATACAACACAGAGAGATCCCCAAAACCTCAGAAGGCCTAAAATACTTTTTTTTTTTCTCCCTCAAAAGTTGGGATCTGGCAGCCTCCTGCAGTGGGATATCCATGTTAGAGAAGAAAGGATCTCCTGAACAATCCTCCTCCATTTGGGACCAGCCGAGGGTTCCCTTTTGGAGCCCCAGGAACCAAGGGAAGGCCTGAGGTCCCAGCAAGGAAACAAAAGGTAGGGACAAGGGAAAGAAACAGGAAAAAGAGTCTGAAAGAAGCAAGAGTTATTCCTGAGCCTGACAAATATTGCTTTTCCTCTGTGGTACTGACACTCTGCCTCCTCTCCTTCAGCCCTGAGACCGTGCAATATTCCCAACCCACATCCCTCTCTCAGCTCCCCAGAACTCCCCATCTCCCCTTGTCCCAAACCTCCACCTTTTCTCCTGCCTGTGTGTGTGTCCTTACACAAAATCAGCAAGCAGCACCTTGGGGAAAACCCTAAAACCGTTTTAAAGGGATGGATGGGGAAACAAGGTCCTTGCCAAAGGAGCAGGAGCCAAGTGATGTTATTCCCAACAGGCTTCCCAGGGGTAGGGGAGCGCTTTCAGTGATGAAATAACCCAGCCTGTGCTGGCACCCCCTCCCACCTTTTCTGGATCAAGCAGCACGATGATATCTTCAGGCACCACTCGGTTTTCCAATAATAAAACAAGGAAAAGCTTCATTTTGGGCACCTGGGCTCTGACAGAAGGCCTCCATATAAAGGCAGCATAGTGCAACTGGGTGAAAATTCCTGTATTTGTTTGAATTTGATATTCCTGCCTGCTCTGCCAGAAGCTTTCCCTGCCCTCCACAGGCTTGCATTGCACAGCAAGTGCTGTTACACAGGACATCAATTAAAAAATCCACAGGGATTTATCCCACCGAGTGAAAAGGAGATGCAATTCAGGGGTTTCCCATTTGAGCTTGAAACAAAGCAAATTTTAGGTTCTATTTGGGGTGAAACTGAAGCACGAAATAAAACCTGGGGGGTAAGGAAAAGGAAACCAGGTAACCAGGGTGGGTCTTTTCCTGAACTCACGTGACCCCAAACCACATAAACCAAACACTGAATTTGGAGCTGAGCTTCAACCACATGCAATTAGCCCAATTAAAGGAATTTTTTTAAGGCCCTGTTAGGTCCTGCCAACATTTTAAGTGGGAGCAAACTTGCTTTGCCAGCAGATGTTGCCACTTTTGCAGCGGGGCTGGAGTTCAGGGCCGCGATCTCGGAAAAGTTGCGTGCTCAGGCCATGAGGAAAGGCAGGGAAAAGGTTCCCTGTCAAGATGAAATGCATTAAAAGAAGCTCACATGGTCCCTGATCGTGCTGTGCCAGGCATCAGGGAATGTGACCAGCTGAAATTGCCTCCCAAAAAATAAAAGCAAGGGGCTGGTGGGACTGCTGGAACTCGGGATTATTGAAAAAGAAAACAAAACCTGGAAACGTTCGCCGAACGAAACCAGATTTTGGTGATTATTTTGTAATTATTCATGGTTGGAGGGACAGGAAAAAAAATCCAGGACTTAAATGGGCTTATTTGTTTGTTTGTTTGAGTCCAAATGCTAATGGTGATGGCTAATGGGAATTAAAAAAAAGGGGAAGAAATGTGTATAATTGACACGCAGTGCATTAGTTCCCAAGTCAACCAGCAGAACTGGTCTTATTGCTGTGGGCCCTGTGTGGATCTTATTCCTAAAACTGGCTTTCAGATCCTGGGTGCTGTCCAGGAATTACTCTAATAAAAAAAAAATTTAAAAGATATCCTGGGGGTTTAGGAAATACATTTCCCTGTACACCATACTCCATCAATGATGCTGGCATGGAAAAAAAGGGGGGGAAAAGCCCATTTTGTTCTCATTTTTTGTAAGTAAATGCATTTCGGAATGATTCTGGGATGCTCTGAAACGGCTCTGTGCCCCTTGGAAGTTCTGCCTTCATTCTGAAAGTGATCTCAGGAGTCCAGGAGTGCTGGTGAGCAACAGAATTGGTGGCTTGACAAGCCCAAGGCAGGATGTGAGGCCTCAAGGCTCCCCTCATGCTCCCTGGCATCCTTGTCTCATGGAATCATGGAATGGTTTGGGTTGGAAGTGACCTTAAAGCTCATCCTGCTCCACCCCCCACCATGGGCAGGGACACCTCCCACTGTCCCAGGCTGCTCCAAGCCCCAATGTCCAGCCTGGCCTTGGGCACTGCCAGGGATCCAGGGGCAGCCCCAGCTGCTCTGGGCACCCTCTGCCAGGGCCTGCCCACCCTCCCAGGGAACAATTCCTCCCCAGTATCCCATCCAACCTTTCCCTCTGGCACTGGGAAGCCATTCCCTGTGTCCTGATACTCCAGACCCTTGTCCAAAGCCCCCCTCCATGGTCAACAACAAAATACCAGCTCAGACAATTGTCCTGATGGTGACAGGTCTTCCCAATGTCCATCAGTGATTTAGGAACACACATTCTCCTGACATCTCAGACATTTAAGGACCTCTGAAAGTGCCTAAGCAGGAATGGAAAAGCCCAAACTCTCTCTGCCCCTCAAATCGTGGCCTTGCACAGACTCAGACTGAGACCTCACAGGGTCCCAGACGCGATGTCCCAGACATCCCGAACGGTGGCACAGCCATGCCTGCCCTCTCTTGGCTCCTGGAAGAGCAGCCACTGCCTGGGGCTGTTCCTGTTTCCTGTTGGAAGCAGCCCTGGCCATAAACAAACACCATGGGTGGGCATTGGAACATCCAAGCTGCGACTTTTTGGGTTCCTTCCTAAAGACGGGAGCGCCCTGCGTGGAGCCGCCCTGGGTTACTCCAGACAGACGTCCCAGAGGTCCCAGATCCTTCTGGAGCAGCGCTGGAGGCTTGGCAGCCCAGCTCCCCAGTCCTAAAGTCTTTGAGCAATTCGCTCCAGCCCGGGGTGTCTGAAGCGTTTTTTCCAGGCAGAGACCTCATCCCGGCCCCTGCGGATGAAACGCTGGGACAGGGCTGTGTCCTGCTCCCGCAGCGTGGCATGAGGGAGAGCTGCAAGTGCAGCCACGGGCCACAAAGAAGGGACAATTTCCTGAGAGGAAGGACAAACAGGTACAGGGATTAATTCTCTGGAGACACGGCCAAGAAATCCGCTTTCCTGGGGAAGGACGGAACAGGCCGGCTTTGGGGGAGAGGCTGACGGAGCCTCCTGGGATGGCAGGTGCTGACCACAGGAGCAGCAGCCTCCTCTTCTGTCCCCACCCAGGGGACAGGGCCAGCCTGCTGCAGCAGGGATGCTCCGTTTTTCCGAAGGGATCCGGCCCCACCGGCTGATGCTGGCTGGTGGGAAAGATCCCAGTCAGGCACATTTTGACAGGGACACTTTAGCAAACGCCACCTTGCAGCTGCCAACAGGCACTGGCATTAGCTGGATTTATAGCCAAGCTTTATCTGTTGCCTGCAATTCTAATTTGTGGCTCATAGGCCATAAAATTCCAAGTTTTCCAGGCAGGGGGAAAAAAAAAAGTGACGATTGACTGTTACTGCTGCCTCTTTTTTTTTTTTTCCACTGGAGCTGTTCCTGATGCAGTTGTAACCAAATGGCAACCAAATAGACTCTCTAATGGCCAGCACTGTTTATTCCAAAACAGTATGGATTTTCCATTTCTAATTCAAAAACCATAGGGTGTCACTTTCCCTGCTTGGCATGAAGCAAGGTCAAGCTTTGGGGATGCAGAGAGGATCCTGAGGAAAACTGTCGCTGCCTGAAGGAGGATCCCTGAGAATTAAAGTGCCTTTCACTGTGGCTGAATGATGGAGTTTTTTAAAATCATCTCCAGCCTAAGCTGCAAACCAGCCCTTGGTCTCCCAGAGTGAGTCCTTATGAGGCTCTGCACAGCTCGATGCTTTTCACTCCCACTTAAAAACCCGTTTTTCTTGGTCAAGCTTCCATTCAAACTGGAAATTGGATTTTGAAAGGAGCTTCGTCAATAGCACCTGGCCCACCACACACCAGGGATGCTCCCTGTGGCAACGCATGGAATGCCAGAGCTGTGCTGAGCTCCACCTGGTGCCATGCTGTGATTTGGGGGCTACAGAGCAAAATTCCTCTCCCTCCTGATCCAGGAGAAAAATTTGGCAGCATTTTAGAGCTCTAAAAGCCGTTGCAACGCTGCAGGGTGGGGGGAAATGAAGCAGCTCAAAAAGATGGGGTTTGTCAGGTGTGGGGTTTTCCACATTCCCACGAAACCTGAGAGCCTGGAAAATGCTGGCAGAGGCGGGGGGGAAGCATCCAGGCTCTGGTGCATTCTTCAGTGCAGGTAAGATCAGGGATTTGGGCCTGGATTTCCAGGAAGGTGTGGAGCGATGCAAACCAAGGCTTGCAGGTGGGATCAGATCCTACCCCAGCAACACGGGAAGGACCCCACAGAAAGGACAACTTCAGCAGGAGCAAGGGAGATTTTGGGGAAGCTTTTTTGTGAGGAGCACCAAGAATTGGAACAAAATGCACGAGAAGAGGGTGGGGCTCCTGGGAAGGAGGCTCAGCGCACATCCCTGGGAATAGGTTAGACCGGGAACACGGCGAGCGTGCGGGAGAGCGCTGGGCTGGGCTGGGCTGGGCTGGGCAGAAGAACAGAGTCCAGCCCAGGCACAGCTCGAGGGACCACAAAGCATTTTGGCAAGCAGAGCCTCCCCGGGAGCCAAAGGGCAGAGCAGGGAAGCTTCCTTGCAGGCCAATTACCTCGGCAGGAATCGAAAAGATATTCCCATTGCCTGCGAAGCCGCGTGCCAAGTCTGCTGTTTGTTTGTGTCTGTGTTTATTTCTCAGAGCGTTTCTTTCTCTGCACCCCAGGGAACTGGCTGGATGCAAGCTCTGGCCTTCTCATGGAATAAGAATTAACTCCTGGATCTTGGCAGCACCGGCAAGAGAGCAGCTCCCGCTGAATCGCAGCCTGACGCAAGTCCCACGAGCCACAACATACCCAAAAATCAAGTTCTGCCTGTCCCTCATCTGCCTGGAGACCCAAAAACCCCAGTGCCCCTCTGTCCCCTGGTTCTGTGTTGCAGCGTGGGGCTCTCAGCGCTGCTTGGGCACCTGCTGTGTCCAGGCCACTCGGAAATTCAAGTGCCCACTAGCCACGGCTCCTCATCAACTGTGCAGGTGAATAGAGGGGCAAAAATCCAGAGTGAAAGGTGCAGCACTGCCTCAGACAGCAAAATAAAATTTGCCCAAGTCCAGTTTCTCGCTGGGCTTTGGAAGTCCTGAACTAATTAAAATCTTCTGGTACAAACAGGTTTTGCTTCTCCAGTGGGCGACGTCACCTTGCATGAAGGGAGGCTCTGACCCCTCCTTTGAGCGGCTACTTCTGCTGTGGGAGAGGGTGAGTAAGAGCTGAAACACATGGGGACTTCAGCATTTGGGGCCATTTGGTGAAAAAACCTCTCTTCCTGCCCCCAGTGGGGCTGAACCAACGTCACTGCCCGGCAGTTGCAGGGAAGTGAATTGCTGGCTCGGACTTCCCGCACGCCGGCACCGCGCGTTCCTGCCGGCGGTGAATCACAGTCACCAGACGTGGCACTCGTCCACAGGGACCAGCTTGGATTCAGGGAGTCTGGGCATGGAATTGCGAGGAAAAACCCTGAATTCAAGGAGAAAATGCGTCTGGCTGCTCCCAGGCTTGGATGTTCCCATGGGATCCGAGCCATGTCAAGCTGGGGAGCTCATTGCTCCATCCCCTGTGTGGCTGCTGGATGCAGAGCAGGCCAAGGGGCAGCTTCAGACACTGGGAAGGCAAAATGCACTGATGGAGCCACCTGCACAGGGACATCGGGAATCCCGTCAGGAGGAGGGAGCTGTGGGCCTGACCCCTGAGCAGCAGCCCAGGCTGTGGAACCAGCTCCATCTGGGAGCCCACGCCTCGTTTTAAAGGGAGGTGGTCTCGGGAAGCGCACGAGATCCATCTGATTTGTAATCTAATCTCCGAGTGACATTCATGGCACGGGAACTGTTTTCCATGGAAACCTATCTGCAGGAGGATGTCCATGCCAGATGCCTTGATTTAATCAGCCCATAAAATATCCTCTGTTGTGTTTGAACATCTGACCCCTGCTAACCAGATCGGGCACTTCAAAGCCGGGTGAAGCATTTTTCATGCCAGAGAAAAGAGTCATGGAATCTCCAGAGCTGGAAAGGACCCTCAAGGATCACCAGGTCCAGCTCCTGGCTCTGCACAGGACACCCCAACAACCCCACCCTGTGCTTTCCTGGGAGCACTGTCCAAATGCTCCTAGAGCTTTGGCAGGATTGAGGCCGTGCCCATTCCGTGGGGAGCCTGGGCAGTGCCCCAGCACCCTCTGGGGGAGGAGTTTTTCCTTCAGCTGGATGGACACCATAGCTGGGAACCAAACTGAAAGTCCAGCCAAGGCTTCCCAGTGAATTCTGTGCTGGTTCAGAGTGGAATGATGCATTTTCACCACGACTCGGTGACATTTTGAATGCTGGTGGGAAGAAAGCACAAACCTGCAGCAGTTCACAGCAGCACAGAGCTCAAAATTACAGAAATCTGAACACACAAAAAACCTCTAACTCTCCTATTTTTCGCCTTTGGATAGCCCAGAAATATGGGATTTAGGTTTACCTGCACCTTTTGGCCTCTGTTGATGCACAGACACATCCACAGAGCAAAGAGGAACAAGGTTCCCAGCAAAGGGAACAGTAAAACTTCCTGGCCTTGTTTGCGTTGGCACGACAGCTTCTGCTGACATCTCTGCATCCTTCACGGTCCACGATGCATGAAATATTCCGGGTTATCACTGAGCTGAAAGTTCATGGATCCAGCCCAAAGCTCGCTGAACACCCAGCAAGAACAACTCCCGGCAAGAGGGACCAGACACTGTCTCAGGCTGCTGGGTTAAAAATAGTCCTCAGTTGTCAGATTTCACAGCTGGCCCCCAGCTCTGCTGAGTGATGGCCCACAGCAAGGGGTGAAGCAAGATGGGCTTGCAGGTCCCTTCTAGCCCAAATCCCTCCGGGATTCCAAAAGTGCTTTAGCTTGGAGAAAGCTTGCACTGATGGAGGTCGCTAATTAAAGGACCTGATATTGAATGGAACGTAGGACAACTGGGAATTTCTGCTTTCCTAATGGTACTTGTAGGATTTATTGGTTGCTTTCATCAAGGTAAAGCCTTGAACACCTCCAACCAACAGTCTGACAATATATTTATTATAAAGCCAAATTCCTTTCCAGCTCAGTAAGATGGACCTGCAGGTGAATGTCCAAGTGCCATGGGCAGGGACACCTCCCACTATCCCAGAATGTTTCAAGCCCCAATGTCCAACCTGGCCTTGGACACTGCCAGGGATCCAGGGACAGCCCCAGCTGCTCTGGGCACCCTGTGCCAGGGCCTGCCCACCCTCACAGGGAACAATTCCTCCCCAATATCCCATCTCACCCTGCCCTCTGGCAGTGGGAAGCCATTCCCTGTGTCCTGGCACTCCAGGCCCCTGTAAAAAACCCCTGTATAAAGATAAGATCAAAAGGATAAAACTTCCAGAAGCCGCTCCCAAAATGCTCAAATGCTCTCCAAATGCTCAATAGCTGAAATTTTACACCCAAAAAAAGACTTTTTTGCTAAAAGCTGCATTTTGTGGGAAGCGAAACAAGGGGTGAACCTATTAATACATCCCAACTGCAAACAAAAGCAGGCTCAGCAACACCCACCCAACAACCTGTGCCTCCTAAATCTCCTGTGCCTCCAGCGGGTACCACAGGCTCACAATGCCGTAAGTGACACCACAACATGGGGCTAGCAGCCCTCAGTGCTCTTAAAACTGTTCCTTAATTGAACTCCCAATTTATGGAGGCATTTTACCATCCTTCAACTCTCATTTTCTCTGAGGAAACGCAGGCCCCACTTTTGCAAAACGTTAAAATAAATGGATGTCGCCAAATTATTAAAATGAAAGGCGAGCGCAGGGTTGGCCAAGTGGATCGTGGCTGGAGCCCAGCTTCCCAAATTCCCTGAGCAGCTTTCAGCTGATTGTGGACAGGCGCCATCAGCGGGAATGCCGCGTCTGCAAGCATCACCTCAGCCTGGTGCGTTTGGAAAGCTCACGGACAGCCTGTGCCACGGGAGGGGAGCGTGTACACATCGTCCATCATCCTGTTGCCTTGGGGGGGATGGCTGCAGCCATAAATCAACAGCGCCGTCCTGCTCCATCCTACCCATCCTGCCTTTATTTATCTCCCTGCTCCGGATCATGGGATCACCGAGTGCTTTGGGTTGGGAAGGATCTTAAAACCCATCCTGTTCCGCGCCCCGCCGTGAGCAGGGACACCTTCCATGAGGCTGCTCCAAGGCCTGCCCAGCCTGGCTTTTCTCAGTTTGGAGTTTTTAGGCCCTTTTTAGGATGCAGGCCGTGGTGGCACACGTGGACTCCTGGCCAGGCACGCTGGGGCTGGCCGAGTTTCTGTTGGAAAGCTCACAAACACCAGATGCTCCACGCTGGGGAAACAAAGAGCGCTTTCCTGTAAACAACAGCACATTGCAGCCCTCTCCCAAGCACGAACAATGGGAACCAACAGGACAAGTGAAAAGAGGTGGAAAACAGACCAGCACACGTGTGCCGGGGGGGAAAAGTGCTGGATGCAGAGGGAAGAGTGGGAAAAGTGCTGGATGCAGGTGGGAGAATGAGCTCCGTGGCGGCTGCAGCCTCCTGTCACTGGGCAGGGCTGGGGGGGCACAGGGCTGGGGAACCAGGGAGCCACCGCCCTCTCCATGGAATCCTAGAAAGTTTGGGTGGGAAGGGACCTGAAAGCTCATCCCATCCCACCCGGTGCAATGGGCAGGGACACCTCCCACTATCCCAGGCTGCTCCAAGCCCCAATGTCCAACCTGGCCTGGAACACTTCCAGGGATCCAGGGGCAGCCAGAACCTTTTCCTTCTTTTCGTTCCACAACCCTTTTCTTTCTTGTTCTTCACGGTTGCAACTTGCAGGGGTCACAAAGAGCTCCTTTGGGAAGGGAAGACAAAGCCGGAGGAGCTGATGGGGAACAACAACAACAAAAAGTTAAATAACTTGGGGCTTCCCCAGCAATGCCTGGGGAGAGGGAACAACAGATCCCAGAGGAAATGCTTTGGGACTGCCAGAGGTTTGGTCAGTTCTCATAGCCCAGAGTGAATATTTGGGCATCACAGAGTGCAAGAAGAAACCTTTTCCTTGCTGCTGCAGATCTCAGAACGAGATTAACGGGTGTGAGTAATAAGGAACATGTTGCAAAGCTGTTACATAAAGCAAGGACGGGCTCCCAGGTGAGTCTTTCACACAGGAAATTCAGCAAGAGGGACCAGAAATCCCAGCTTGTCCATCCTGGAGGGGGCAGGTAAATAACATGCAACTCCTTTAAACAATTCCACATTTATTGTCCCCGAACTGGCAGCTCAGACACTCAGATATCTCCCATTTGAGGATAAATCTTCTGCTTAAGCTGCATCACAGAGAAGTTGTTGCTGCCTTGTGGGAAGCCACCAATTCGGAGTAGCCTGAGGGGAGATGCATGGAGAGGCAGGAGGGAAAAACTCCAAACTAAAAGAATATTGAGGCTGGAGGCGTTAAAATTTAAGATCAGGGCTTGTTTGGCTTTGTTTTTCATCACCATAATTCCAGACCATTTGATCATTTTCTTCCAATTTAGGAAAAACTCTGGTTTTGCCTTCAGAGGAAATGCTGGCACCAGATCCGACAAACATCTCCCAAGTGAAAAAAGCAGGAATCCTGAAAAAGGGACTGTGCCCTTGCCTGGAGGCAGCTGCAGGGACGAAATCCTCAGGTACACCTGCTAATCCTCAGGAAGAACACAGCAACCAGCAGAAACTCCTGCAGCTCAAGCTCACAAGGAGCTTTCCAGCGAAAATGCCACAAAATAAAAAAGCTTGGTTATAAGAATCAAAATATTTTGAGGAATTACATCTACTCGCATGCCAAGACAAACAGAGGAGCTGCATTTCCAGAGCTACCAAGGGAGCAGGAGCAGAAACGAGAGGTTTAAAGAGCCCTTTTCAGCGTGGTGTGAGGGTGGAAAAATTCCAGGATGCCCTGAAAACCGCCCAGGAGGGGTAAGGCAGGAGGTGGCACCGGCGCTGTCCCTGTAACCCCCGCGCAGGGACCGCGGTTCTCCGGCCCCCTCCAGTGGCTACAGAACAGGGAGAGGCCAGCAGGATCCAGGCATCCCCAAATCCAGAGCCATCCTCCTCCTTCTCCGTGCTCTTGCACTGGAGCATCTTTATCGGGCTGCACGTGGGTCCAGGCTCGCCACAGGTACCTCCCACTTGCCCTCAGCTCTGATCCTGCTGCTGTCCCAAACCATTTGACCCTGGAAAAAGCCAACAAGCCACTGCTGGGCATTTCTGGAAGCGGCATTTTGTCCCTTCTGTTGTGTCCTGCCACGGTTTTTTTCACTGGAAGAGGAAGGGCTAAAAACTGCTGTAATTCAAGGGCTGGTTTGGGGTAAAAAGGGCTTTACTTAACTTCGGGGATTGAAAAAGAAGAAACAAAAGAACTCCCAAAGCAACCAAAAAAACCACTTCAACCCAACAGTTGCCTTTCCCCCACCTTTTTCAAAATGAGCAGGAAATGATATCTGGATCCCAGCTACCAGCATTCCATGTCCCAGAAACCTTCCCCGAGCAACAAAGACAAGAAAGCCAACGTGCTTTGGATCAGCTTGGCTGATTCCAGGTCTGGTTTGGTTCTTCAAGCGTTTTCCATATCTTTTTTATCCCGTCCCATCCAAGCCTCCAGCAAGGCCACGCCACACCCACTTTGCATATTCTGCACCAAATATAACAGGCATTTTTCCATGGGTGGGATGGACACTGCAGGATTGTTTCATTTCCCACCCATAACTTCACAAAACTCAATTTTTACTCAGATTATCTGAGCATGCCCCACGGACAACATGGAAAAAAATCACCTTTATGAAAGGGAATGCTTTGCTACATAGGAGGGAACGGTGAAGTGCAAGCTAAGGCAAAAAGAAATGCTGTTTATACAGTGTGAAAATGCACATATTACTGAGATTTCATGCTGGATGTTGTTTCCTGGGTTTAAAAGGACAGGGACAAGCAGAGGATGTAGGGTTTGGCCCTATAGGACAGGACAATGAAGTCTATGAATACCCTGAATCTATTTTAAGATTCATTATTATCTCTGAACAGTGAAAATTCCAAATTCTCTGCGCATTAAACCAGCCCGGGAAAGCTGGGTTTAAGTAGCCTCAGCAACCAATCTCCACAGGGACTTCATTCCAACAGAATTCTGTGCACTCACATCTTAATATTATGTGAGTTGTCCCCAGGCTGGACTCATTCCAGGCCCTCAAGCCAAAGGTTTGGCCTTTTCCAGAGGCAAAGTCCCTCCGTGAAGATGGAAGTTGGATGGACGATCCAGGCACTCCAAAGCTTTGGTTCTGCACATCTCCAAGTCACAGGTGAACCTCAAGGCTGGAAGAACCATCCTCAGACCTGGAGAGATCCATGGTCAGGGGAATGCTTTGGATGGGATCTCTAATTAACAATGTAACGGGCTCAGCTTTAATTATAGACCGGAGTTCCATCAAGCACTGAGTTGAGTGGATTCCCTCAATTTCTTTGGGCCACCCTCCATGGTTCCCACTGAGGCATTTCACTGTAGCTCATTCCAGGTGGAACCACCATCCAGAGGGTGGCTGGGCACTGGAACAGGGAGGCCTCAGGGCTGACAGAGCCCAAGGAGCATTTGGACAATGCTCTCAGGGTGGGATTTCTGGGGTGTCTGTGTGGGACCAGGAGCTGGGCTGGATGATCCTTGGGCGTCCTTGCAGCTCTCCCCACATCCATCCTACCACCTTCACCCCAGCTGGGTGCCCCACTTACAAACCAAGTAAAAACCCACAGGGAAAAGCCAACCCCAAAGCCGCTCTCCCGTGGCATTTTCTCAAGACAACCCATCTCATTTTCTGCCTCCCCATACTGGAGCTCGGCAGCACGGAGAGCTCCTGCAAACCATTATGGATCCCCCAGCCAGGTGCCAAGAGGCTTTACAACCTGTTTGCATCTCCCAGGCATGTTCACACCTCTATAAAGCCAGGCGCACAACTCGCAGGGAACGCGCTGCCAGCGCCGGGAAAACCGAAACCAGCTGCAGGCCTGGAGAGAGAACGGCGCAGAGCTGCCCCTCCTCACCTGCCCACAGCTCCACGTGCATTGCATCTCACCTGGAGAGGCTCTGGAAATATCCTCTGCTTTGGGTTGCTTAGCATTTATTTATGCCTCTGGGAAAAGAACATTTTGGAACCAGTGTCGAGGCCTATGGGGTAAATCCGTAGGGGCTTGGAGCAACCCAGGATAGTGGAAAGCCCATGGCAAGGACTTGGACCTAGGTGAGCTTTAAGGTCCCTTCCAACCCAAACCAGGCTGGGATTCTCTGATCTTTAAGGTCACATCAGGAAAATTACCTTTGCCAGCTGGATGAGCACGGGAAGAAGGGCTAGCAAAGAAAAATCACCCAAGAAAATAAACTTACAGCACAGGGGCTTTACTTGAATCAGTAAAGTAACAGCAAGTACCAATTACCACCTGAGATTTTTCCCAAGATCCTAAGGCACCATCATCTCTATCCTTCTAAAGTCGCTGTTTCGACAATGATTCCTCTACACTGACCATGTCACTGGCTGACCCTGAGATCCCAACAAAAAGCTGTGGACTTCCCTGCAGAATGACTCTTCTGGGAGTTCGTGGCACTGGAAATCAAAGGAGCCCAGGCTGCTGGATGCAACACTGTGATTGGAAGCACAAAATCCCCCAATTCCTCAAAAAAACCCCCTTCTTTCTCCCTTTTCCACACAGAAACAAAACCAACCTGTTAAGTGGATCCGATGCCTTAGGTTTTAACTTTTCTATTTTTCAAATCCTGCACTGCCTGGTGTGTGACTCTGAAGTTTCTTGTAGCCTGGTAATTTCTGCTCTCTCATGCCAGGCAGACATAACAAAGCCTCCCTGGGCCTGTTCTCCAAGGACACCCAGACTGTCCTAGGCCCAAAAAGTATAAACCAAAAGGCCTCTAAAGGGGGGGTAAGCTGAGGGGAATTACATCATTAAATGAAGCTTTAATTGGAGAATTAACCCTGCTATGCAAATGAACCAAACTTACAAAAGTGTGAAAAGCTCATGACCTGTTGTCCATCTTGGGGTCCATCTTGGCAGTAGCCTCTGGCCCCCAGGGGGTACCTTTGAAGGCCTTTCAAATAAATACCTCTTTTATTCCCTTACTCCTGTCCAGTCTCTGTTTCTAGGAGGCCTCTTAAGGCATCAGATCCAGGAGGGTTTTCTCTGTCTCACCATGGGTTATGGAGTATAACGTAGGTAGGGACTTCTGGTTTTATGTGCTGTGGTGGGAAAGGAAAGGCAGGAAAGTAGGGACACTTTCCCCACACAGAAATGGCACAGAGACCCGAGGTGTGTGTGTGTGACACAGATCAGGAACAGAGGTTACACATTTGCCAACAGCTACAGGATATATTGTATTTACTCCAGCAACACCCACACACGTTTAGCAGCCTCTCCCCAGGGAGATAAGACACACAGAATCACTGCACCCTAAATCTGGAGCGGGGGGAAAAAAATCCACAGGAGCAGAGAATCAGGTGCACTCCGTAAGGGGGAAAGGGGCAGGACTGGCACCTGGCTCCGTCAGGGCACTCATTTCCCAAGTCCAACTGTCCCCAAAAGCAGCCAGTCGCCCTTTAACTGTGTTCGTGGAGTAAAAATTGTTTAATGGGGTCTGGGATTGGAAGGCTATGGATCAGATCCAGGCGGGATTTGCCAAGTATCCTCCGTACAGTTATGCGGCACAGAGACAAGAGGCTCCGGGTGCGGCCTGCAAGGAAAAACACAGGGAAGAAAGAATTACTGGGGAAAGAGAGAGGGAGAACAGCAACACCGAGGCCCTGCAGGAGAGCTGAGGGTGCACAGATCCTGCCTCGTGAGGAGGCCAAACCTTCTGGATTTGGAGCAGCTGCCACACGGGCAGGTTGGAAGGGCCAGCTGGAGGCTGGATGGGCTCGTGACCATGGAGGCCATCACCGCCCAGCCCACAGCAGGACCTGAGGGAACGGCTGGAGCTGTGCCAGGGCAGGCTTAGGTTGGGTATCAGGAAAAAAATCTGCCCCCAGAGGGTCAGGGCACTGCCCAGGCTCCCCAGGGAATGGGCACAGCCCCGAGGCTGCCAGAGCTCCAGGAGCGTTTGGACACCGCTCCCAGGAAAGCACAGGGTGGGATTGTCTGTGCAGGGCCAGGGGTTGGACTTTGATCCTTGTAGGTCCCTCCCAACTCAGGATATTCCATGATTCTATTTGGATCATTTTAAAATGACGTAGATCTTATTTTTTCTCTCACCCATCCCCTGTGAAACAACAGCACTGACAGCCAGCTCAGGCATTGTCCCATCTTTCGAGGGCTTCCTCTGAGTCCCTGGAGAGCTCTTCCAGCACAGGGACAAGAGGATGGTGGTGCCCATGTTGATTCAGGAACTGGACTTCCACGGCACCACCCCATTATGCCACATGCTCCACTGGAGGAGTCCCGTTTGCCTCCTAAACACAGGCCTAATGGAACTCCAGCTTATGTGAGCCTCTCTCAGCAGAAGCCCAGGCAGGTTTGAAAACCAGGCCCATGCAAAGCCGAGTAACCTGGGAATGTGAGTTGCATCCCACAGCCTGAATCCCTTTGAAATTCCTCTGGAGTTCAAGAGGGAAACCCCACTTCCACCCCTGGTGCAAAGCCGTGGCCTTCACCAGGTGGGTTTCCGAGGTGCTGCACTTTTCCCCACATTTTTTCACCTCCATCTGAGCTTCCTCCTGTCCCTTTTTACCACCATTTGTGGCTTTCCTTCCAAGCAGCCTGTCCGGACTAAACTCCCTCTTGGATCCAGAGCCCAGGGTCACACAGGAAAGGTTGGGACACACCTGTGTGGCTTTGGAGAAATGGATCCCACTGGCTATCCACAGATCCAAAGCCCAGCTCGGATAGGACCCCTAAGCCTTGCCTACATGGGTAGGCAATGGAAAAGAGCTGAGAAAGATGAAAAAGGTGGAGTTACAGACAAAGGTTGGGCTGCTGAAGGACTCAAGAGAGGAAAACACCGTATGGAGGTACAAAGTGCAACAGGGGAAAAACAGGGAGTGGTGAAGTCATGAATGCTTCGTTTGTCAGCTTCTTAGACCCCACTTATCAAACTGCTGAAGGTCCTTGAAGTGAGGACAGCAACACCCACCCCACCACCCCCGCAGCACCTTCACTTCCGAACAACCCCTCCAAAGAGCTCTCCCGCATCCGCAGCGCCGCTCCGGGCCCTCAAACCCACTCACCCCTCGCTTCCTTGAACACCTCCAGCGCCTCGGGGTTCACCTTGACCCTCCCCGTGGCCTCACCTCCCAAGGCCTCCACCTTGACGAGGTTGAGATCCGCTCCAAAGTCAATGAGGAGGCGGACGAAGGCCGGCTCGCAGCCGTGCCGCAGGACGGCGTCCAGCACGCACACGGGCGAGCCCCGCGAGAAGCCCTGCACGTTGATGGGCCCGCAGCAGTTAAAATCCGGGTTGGCTCCCGCCTGGAGCAGCAGGCGGAAGCAGGGCAGGTTGTGGTAGGCAGCGCTGATGTACAGGGGACACACCACCAGCGTGGTCAGAGGCCGCAGCGCCTGCCCGGGCCCGCGCGGCGCCAGCTGGTGATTCACGTCCACGTCCGCGCCGTACCTGCTCGAGGAAGAGGGAAGGAGGGTTGGGAACGGTGGCAAGGGACGAGGCTGAAGGGTATGTGGAGAGTGAGAACCTCTGGAACCCTCCCATCCCTACCCTCAGGTGGGTCCGGCAGAGCTTCCGAGTGGGGACAACGCATCCAGCACGGTCTGATCTCCCAGAAGCCAAGATGCTTCCCTGCCCACAGCAGCCCAGGATTGGGAGAGAGGAGGAACAGCAACATCCTTGCCCCCCGATGGACTGGGTTTGCATGGGCAGGTTTCGGTAGTGGGGGCCTAAAGGGCTTCTTTGAAAAGCTTCCCCCATGTTGGATGAGGGGGAACAGGTAGAGCTTGGGAAGGAGGGAGGGGTGGGGAAGGCGTGTGTTAAGATTTATTCCACTTCTCATTACCCTGCTCTGATTTTATTAGGAATAAATTAAACTGATAGCCCCAAGCCGAGTCTGTTTTGCCCGTGATGGTATTTAGCGAGTGATCTCTCCCATTCCTTATCTCTCCCATTCCTTATCTCAACCCAGGAACCTTTAGTTTATTTTCTCTCCTCTCACGTCTTGGCACCAGGGATGGCTCAGCCCTGAGCCAGCACCACGTCATGCTGGATGCTAACGAGCTGCCTGGGGAGCAGGGATGTTTCCAGATGACTCCACTGAAGAGGGATGCTGCAATAACTTCCCCACCAGGATAGAACGGGCCAAAACAGCAATCCAGGCACTCGATCCCGAACAGCAGGGAAATGGAATCTGCACTCCACTGTGAAACATCCCTGACAAGCCCCTGCTCCCTGAGGGGCTGGAATCTGCTGGGGATTCCCCCAGGCAGTGGGGACAGTAATTCCATCTACCCCCCATGCAGCTTGGATGGGAAGAAGAAGGAAGACAACACAATCCCTAAGGAGTAGCTGGTTTTCATTGCAAAGCTCTCCGTTCTACCCACAGAGGGAAAAAAAGGTTCCTTCACCCACCAATCCCTCTCCCCAAATTGCAAACTGAGCACTCAAGAGATCTAGATTTTTCCTAGATAGCATTATATTCCTTCCAGGAGTTCATAAAACTAAGGAAAATACCTTTGGGGACAAATCCTGCCTCAAAGCAGGCACAGTGCTCACTGAAACCAGTGGGGACTGCTCCCTACCCAACAAATATTTAACCAAATCCTCCAGTTCTGAGGCTGGGAAGAATTGCATTTAAATTAAGGACACCCAAAACAAGGGCTGAAAGACTCCTCTCGGAGCTGCAAATGGCACAAAGTGTATTTTTTTCCCTTTAAAATCAGATTATTTTGTCCAACAAGCATTTGGACAGAGTTATCCATGCTGCTGTGGGATTTCCACAGGGCTGTTGTAAGGCCACTGCCTCCTGAGCAGACAGCAGATCTCCCTTCATTTCAGTCCTTTTTATCCCCATTATTACCATCAAAATTCTCAGTGGAAACCCTAAATTCAAAGAAAACCCCCCAAATTCTACTTTTCGCAGGGTCAGGCATGCACCTGAGGCATGGGGGTGATCTGGCAGCACTCTTTTTCCCAGTTTTAGCCTGGCAAAAGGATCCTCTCATCCCTGCCACCTTCAGTTCCACTGCAGGCAGCAGCGGATCCCACCAGAGCATGATCCCAAATTATGAGGAATGTCATTTATACCCTGGCATTAGAATCCTAAATATGTCCATCAGCCTCCCAATAAAATGGATCCCCATTCCACAGCCACGTCACGGAAACCCATGGATGGCATTTCACCTCTCGCATGGTTCAGCACTTGTAGGAATGCTCAGGGATCCCAATGGTGCTACCACAGGATTTTCAAAGCAGATGAGCAGCAAACCTGACTGGGTTTCAGGCTCTCTCAAAATCTTCCCTCCTGTCTCAGGAAAAGTGTCTTCCTCGTTGCACTTGCCCTGCCAGATCCTGCCGATCCAACATTTCAAAAATCTCTGTAACATAAAGGCTGCACTTCTCACTAAGTAACTCTGCACAGACCTGTGAAATCCCTACTCTGAGACATTTGAAATTTTGGGCAATCTGACAATTTGGTATTAGCTTAGCAGCCTTGGGAGAGACATTGCCTAATAAAAAGAGATTGGACAACCTCCAGTTAATTTTTAATCCTGAAAGTTGTCCAAAATCTTGCTTTTAATATTGCTGGCGAGGTATCCCAAAGAGCAGACACATAAATCAAGGCATCAGCTCTCCCTGTGCTGCTGAAATACCATTCGCTACATTTCACCCTGCCTGGGTGGAGAGAGCAGGGGAGGTTTTTGGGAATGCGGCGAGTTGAACCTTGTACCAACAAGCCCGTGCTGATGGGAACATCCTCCTCTCAGCTTGCTGGGAAAGGAGCAAGCCGGGGGGATTGTCCCCCCTTCTTCCTCAAAGCTGCACTTGTATGAAAACCCAAAAAAGGAAGAAAATCCCCAAGGATTTTGAATCTTTTCCTATTCAAATCCTTTTGTTATTTTCTAGCATTTGAGGTCATCCAAGGGATTCCTTCCATTTTCTTCTCTTTCACTGCTTCTCCCTAAAACCCATACTTTCCCATTATGATCCCTTATTATTTGGCATCAATGGCCAGTTGTCCAGCACGCTCCCTTGGACAAAAATCCTCCAATTTCAAAGGAGGAATAATCGGGGCACACCACAGAAGGAGCAATTCAAGCTCCCACAGCCTCCTGCTACACCTTGAGCCCACTCCCCGGGCCGGTGCTGCCACGGGAGTCTCCTGAGGGAAAACCCAACACCCAGGGAGGTTCTTTGGGGGAATCACCTCCCTCATTACTCCCATCAGGGGCATGGTGGCTGCAGGGGGGATGGCAAGGTTTGGATCTGACTGGACGATGGGCTCAGAATTGGAGACTCCTCTCTTGGGCTTGGACTGGAATACGTGGGAGCAGACTTGTTGCTAAGGCCAAGTGACGGGAAATCCAAGGATGGTCCCTTTGGGCATCTCTCCGCTCTCTCCTCTCCAGGTCAAGCGAGGCTGTGGCCAGGCGAGGAGGGAAGGGATCCCAAAGGAAGAGGAGAAGGGAGAGCCAGCCCTGTGCCCAGCCCCTCCCGGCCCCGAGCTGTGACCTGATGAGCTCCCGCAGGATGTCGGCGCGTCCCACCCGTGCCGCGTGGTACACCGGGGTGCTGCGGTGGTGCCGGCTGCCGTTGGGGTCAGCGCCGGCCTCCAGCAGGATCTTGGCACACTCCAGGTGCCCGTTGACCACGGCTACGTAGAGGGCCGTCTGCCCCTTGACGTCCACCAGGTCGATCTCGGCCCCTTTGCGCAGCAGGAAGTCGACGCAGGGGCCGTGGCCGGCGGTGGCTGCGATGCGCAGGGGGGTGCAGGGCAGCCACCCGCAGCACCACACCGACTTCTCGTTGATCCGGCTGCAGCGGGGCAAACGCGCAGTTAGGGAAGCCCCCTCCCCTCCAGGAGGGTGCCCCCTGTGAGCTCGGGCACTGCCCAGGCTCCCCAGGGAATGGGCACGGCCCCAAGGCTGCCACAGCCCAAGGAGTGTTTGGACAGCGCTGCCAGGGATGCACAGGGTGGGGTTGTCGGGGTGTCTGTGCAGGGCCTGGGGCTGGACTGAATGGTCCTTGTGGGTCCCTTCCAGCTCAGGATATGATTCTCTGATTTCTGGCACTTTTAGCAGCCCCAGCAAGCTCCTGTCAATAACCTCTGGTGATAGCCAGAGATTCTGGCACGAAGCAGAGCCGTGCTTGGATGGTGGGCTTCACTTGTGCCAGGGGCTGCACACCTGCACAAACTCTGCCTCAAAAATCACCTAAAAAAACCCCAACCTCTCCCTTTCGTCCCTTTTTACAGGGGAATGTCCCAAACTGGTAACCCAGAGAAGCTGTAGCTGCCCCTGGATGCCTGGCAGTGCCCAAGGCCAGGTTGGATGGGGCTTGGAGCAGCCTGGGATGGTGGATGGTGTCCCTGCCCATGGCAAGGGGTGGAATGGGATGAGCTTTGAGGTCCACATCTACCTCCAAATTCGAAGTTATCACTTCTCTGCTCACTCCATCACCTGTGGAATTGAGCTGTGGGCCCCACCCTCCTCTTCCTGTCAAACTCTTCTTTTTTTTAAAAAAATCTTAGCCCAAGGGTCCCAAGAGCCCCAGCTGCCCAGGTAGCAGAAAGAAGGGCTGGCTCATTCTCATTTTTTGCTGAAACAACACCTTTTTTTTGAGGCTGGGAGACATTTAGCACTCTAAGCAGATTTCTCCACGGTGCAGGAAAATTAATTAACTATCCCCACAGTCACAGGGTTAGCACTGGGCAGATTTTGTAACATGGGGTGTTTCAGGTTTATAGTTGATTGTAATCCCTTTTGTATGTTTTTCCCATTATCCGTAGGCTCCCATTTTCCTGGTATCACATTCCTATCCCGATCTGAAAAGAGTTCATGCACAGCTGCCACAGCCTCATGAGCTGGTGTGAGATTTGCCTCCTGGGAAACCAGGGGAATGATCCGGGGGAAAGGGGAGCATCCTCCCACCCTGACACCTCTTCCATAAAAACCCCCATCCCTAGAATTGTCCAAGCCCAGGTTGGACGGGGCTTGGGGCAGCCTGGGATAGTGGAAGGTGTCCCTGCCCATGGCAGGGGGTGGGATAAGATGAGCTTGAAGATCCCTCCAACCCAAACCACGCTATGAAAAAATGGGGTGAGATGGGGGTCACCAGAAGGAGCAGGCTGTGGGGACAGCGCGAACATCCTAGGAGACACCTCCCCCAAAAACAGCGGGTGGGATGGGGGTCCCCAGAAGGTGTAGGCTGTGGGGACAGCGAGCAGAGCACCCTGACACCTCTCACAAGAAAAAGGGTGAGATGGGAGTCCCCAAAAGGCGCAGCTGTGAGGACGGCGAGTGAAGCATCCTCCCTGACACCTCTCCCATAAAAACCCCTATCCCTGCAAGTGTTCCAGGCCAGGTTGGACGGGACTTGGAGCACCCTGGGATAGTGGCAGGTGTTCCTGCCCATGGCAGGGCTGGGACTGGATGCTCTCTAAGGTCCGTGGGAAGCGGGTGGGATGCGGAGCAGCCCGGGGGGAGCTGGCAGGTGGCGGGGCCGTGTCCCCAGGGCTGCGTGCCCACCTCTGGAAGCTCTCGTCCTGCAGCAGGCTGCGCAGGGTGGGCAGGTCCCCCACGAAGGCCGCGTCGTGCAGCCGGGTGTCCTCGCAGTGCTCCAGGGGGTGGTCGCAGAACTGCTCCCGCAGCCATTCCTTCAGGTTGCGACCTGCGCTGGAGACAGGCACACAGCGGGATGAGCCCTCGGCCTGGCAAAGGGGGGTCATCCCACTGTCCCCCGGCCCCTCCCGGCACGGCCACCCCCGGGGGAACCCCCCTGCCCACGGTACCTGCCCGGGGCGGGCGGGTCCCCGCCCTCCGCCATCGCGCCCCGCCGGCCCCGCTCGCCCTCCCTCCGTCCCTCCCCCGGTCCCTCCTTCCCGGCCTCCCTTCCCGGCCTGATTGGTGCCCGTTCGCTTCCTGCTCCCGTTAAGGTGGATTCTCCGCGCCGGCCCCGCGGCCCGGCCGGTTCCCGGCCTCTCCTCCTTCAGCCGCCCGCCCCGCCCCGCCCCGGGCAGAGCCGGCCCGGCCGCCTGTTCCCCTCAGGGAGCTGCGGCTCCTTCCTCCCGCTGCGGGCACAGCGGGACGCTGAGGGGCTGGGAGCCGGGATAGGGATCGGACAGTGTCCCGCGGCTTTTATGGGGTCGTATTCTCCCCGTTCCTGGTCAGTTTCCTGATCGGTTTTCCCGCAGCGCAACTTCCGCGATCTTCTCTTGGAGGAGATCCACAGGCAGCATCGAGTGCAACCCTGCACAGACCCCCCAACAACCCCAGCCTGGGCATCCCTGGCAGCGCTGCCCAAACGCTCCTGGAGCTCTGGCAGCCTCGGGGCCGTGCCCATTCCCTGGGGAGCCTGGGCAGTGCCCAGCACCCTCTGGGGGAAGAACCTTTCCCTGAGATCCAACCTAACCCTGCCCTGGCACAGCTCCAGCAGTTCCCTGGGTGCTGTCCCTGTCGCAGAGAGCAGAGATCGGAGCTGTCCCTCGGGAGGAAGATGCAGGCCATGATCAGGTTTCCTCTCTCTCCTCCTCCTCCTCTCCAAGCTGAACAAGCCAATTGACCTCAGCTGTTCCTCATCCCTTCACCATCTCCATTCTCTCTATTCCCTTCACCAACTTCGTGGCCTTTCTTTGGACACTTTCTAGGCAGCAGGGAGTGGTGGTCATCCATCCATCCCCACTCCTGCTGCTCTGTGGCAGGCTATCCCTCCACAGGCGCCAGGCTCTGGCTGCAAACACGCTACCCTGTGACTGCTGTAATTTGACCTCGAGGAACACGGAGGGGAGAGGCATAATCTGCAAATCGAACCCGTTCCCTATCCCTGCTGGAAGACCAAAAGGGGATGGGATTGATGGGAATCTCAGGTCCACTAGCGCTGCCACCTTCCCCTGCCTGCAGCCCTCATGCCATGGATGAGGCAAACCCAGGGCCAGGA
This sequence comes from Corvus moneduloides, assembly GCF_009650955.1. Taxonomy (NCBI): domain Eukaryota; kingdom Metazoa; phylum Chordata; class Aves; order Passeriformes; family Corvidae; genus Corvus; species Corvus moneduloides. Next base: position 818,701 of record NC_045482.1, read on the forward strand.
ATTCCTTCCTTGGTTTCTAACTCCAATTTACAGCTGCATCCCGAATCTCTGTGTGCCCCACTTCGTGTCGACTCCCAGACAGGGATGCAGCCATACACATCACAGTTCCCTGCTACATCCCTTACACATTTAATGGGAATACATTCAATGAGCTCCTCCAGCTCCAGGGGAGCATCCAGAGGAAAAACCATGTTGGTCCATGGGCTTTTTTTCTTTTTTCATTTGGAGCTGATTCTTCTCTTCTTTTGCAGGGAAAGTGTGGACAGGCAAGAAAGTGGAGCAGAGGATGCAGCACTGTTTACTTGCAATAGATCCCTGTGGGCAAAGCCAATCCCTAGAGAGGAATAAAGTGATGGATAAACAGGACAGACAAAGCTGGAGTTGCTTGCTCAGGGTTCGAGGTTCCTTCAGTTCTTACATACCATATCCCACTATATTTTCCAGCAGTTTATCTCCTGAACCAGGCTTTTATTCTCTCCTTGTTTTTACTTTTCCTTAAATGCACCTGAAAAGCAGCCCATCCCAAGCTGTGCTGATGAATTCTTGTACAGTGGTGTTGAGAGGGAGTGACTGTGCGGACTCAGCCTCCAGCTCTGGGAATCCATAGGTGTTTGAGAGGAATCCCCTGGGCAAATGCACTGAACTCTGCCAATTTATTGTGTGGCTGCAATGGGAAAGTGGAAATCTGCAAAAATCTGGTGTTTGGTGAACAGCCAGGAAATGCTTTTTCCGCTTGTCCAACATACTCTGCCTCACCCACTGGGCAAGACCTGTTCTCCAGCTCCTAACCCTGAAGCAATGAAATTTAAAAAAATGTAAAATTCAATAAAAAAATAATAAATAGATAAATAAATAAACAAAGCAAATAAAACTCCTCCTGCTGCTCCAAAGGATCCCTCAACCACCCCTCCACATTCACGACCATTTCCCACTGCCCCTCCTGGGCAGACGCATCCTCCCCCTCGCCATCCTCTCCCAGCCGTGCTCCTCGTGCTCCAGACAAAACAAGGAGTTCATCCATCCTGCTCCTGGAAACAGGATCCCCAGAAAGGAATCAGCCCATCCACTGGGGCCCCACCAGAGTCCCTTCCCTGCAGGACCCTGCTCCTGGCTGCACATCCTTCCTTACTTCCCATCTCCCACGCCACTGGAGAAACTCTGCCTCACCTGAACGTGGACGAGAGGAGAAGAGGGGGCAGGGGTGAACTCCTCTTAATCCACGGCTTTTACTCCCTGGAATGAAGCCAGTGGTTGCATTTAGTGCCAGACTGAGGAGAAAATGCGCCTCCCTCCCTTCTCATTCCTGGATAAACATGGACATCTTGGGAGTCTTGCCTGAAAAGGACGATGATTTATACCTGGTGCTAAAACCAGTGGTTAGTCCCGCCACCACCACCACCTCCAACGCCCTTTTCCAGGGGCACCACACCTTTTAAATCCACCCAGGTTCCTCCCAGACCTTCCAAGCAGCAGAAGAAAAGCTGCATTATGGAATACTTTGCAATTGTAACTGCTTCGGTGCCAGGGTCACAGTGAAGGAAAAGAAAGAAAGGAAGGAAGGAAGGGGGGGAAAAAAAATGTCGTGACCAGAAGTGTAATTCACGCTTAGCTCAGTCCATAAAACTTCTGCCTGCCTGGATCTAAGCCATCGGCTTGGATTTGTAGTGAACTCTCAAGTGAAGTTGCCCTAGTGATAAATGCATCTGTGGGGAAAGAGGTGGGGGGGAAAAAATCCCCTGATCCCCCCGTTTTTAGCAGAGCCTGACGTTTTTCTGGGGAATTGGTGTAGTTCCTGAAGGGGACATGAAGCCGTGCATTAACAACAGCAAACAGGAGTGAGAGATGGGAGGAGAGCTGAATTCCAGCATCCAGGATGTCATTAGGACAAAGATGACAACAGAAAGGTTGCTTGGAGTCCAGGAAGTTAATTCTGCTGCAAATGGGCCTGAATACATCTGTCCTGAGGGAAAAGAGGCAGCACTGATGCATCAGCCAGCTGAATTTTAACCTTCCATCAGGTGTCCAGGACTTTGCTCCTTCAATCCTGACTGGGAGAAAGCAGAGGACTGAAAGGCAGGGACTAGAAAATCCCATCCATCATCATCACGAGACAGAGCTGAACAGTCTCCCTGCTGCTCCCGAGGAAACTGGGACAATCCATCCTGACAGCGAGGGAAAAGGGCTAAAATTGATTAAAGAACCACCAGGATTAACACCATTAAGGAAAAATGGCCCAAAAAAGGGAGTATTCCCTACTGGTTGTGCCCAGAGGGGTGTGGGTCACACCACCTCTGACCCTTGGAATTTTGGTTAGGATTTTCAGCCTTGCCCAGAGGGGGCCTGTTGATAAGGAAACAGGGCGATGATTGTCCTACACATCCCTTTCACTATTCCCAGTTAAATTATGGGATCGCTGGAGAGAGAGCAGGATTCCCTGCTTTCCTCTCCTTCTTTTCCTGTCACTTATTTCCCTTAAGGGCGTGAAAGGCTCTGGAAATCCTTTTGCACTGTCCTGTGGGAACACCTCAGGAGCGTGAAGAACCCAAATCCATGAGCTCAGTGTCTCCCTGTCTCCATCAGGAGCCAGGATCCAGCCACAGGTTCCCAGCTCATAGATCAAGCACAGTTGCAGCTATTTTCTCTCCCAGGGCCGTCATCGTCGACAGTTTGGGGCAGGGAAGGGAAACACCGATGGAGTTTTTATCCCTGTTTTCCAGGAGAAACAGCCATCCTTTGATGGCAGATGTGGGAATATCAAAGGAGAAGCAGGCAACTCCTTCACCTCAGTCCACAAGGGAAACACCTCCTTGCAGGCAGGTTAGAAAAGAACACAAAATCTGCTGAGGACGAGTTTCCATCCATGGCAAAGGGCTGCCCAGCAATGAGTCACTCAGGAACGTTTCAGCCCAACCTCCCCCACTCCCACCAAGGGATTTGCAGACAAAAGGGATTTATTTATAATTTCAGCTGGTTGGTTCTTTTTTCCCCTCTTCAGAAAATGTTCAGATTTTGATGGGAAAATAAAAATGGAAAGGGTTCTTTTCATCCCCCCTCTTTGTTTTTGCCACTTGAACAACTTCTTTCGGCACTTGCGTGGAATTGTCAGAAGAAATAGCTCAAGGAAAAGCAAGAGGGGAGAGAAAAAAAGAGCTGGGGAGGAGAAAAGCTCATTTCCAGCATGCACAGGAGTTGGACCTCAATGATCCCTGTGGGATTCTGTGATTCCATGTCCCTCCCTCTCCCCCTGAGCGTGGCCATTGTCCACTTCATCCCGCTGCCCTCGGCAAAGCCACCTTCAAGGCCACGCTGGACGGGGCTTGGAGCAGCCTGGGATGGTGGAAGGCGTCCCTGCCCATGGCAGGGGGTGGCACTGGATGGGATTTGAGGTCCCTTCCAACCCAAACCACTCTGGGATTCTTTGATTGCACCATAGCTAAAGACCTTGAACAATTCCTAGGCAAAAAAATGTCGGATCCGAGGCAATTCCAGTGCTCCTTCCTCAGTGGGAAGATGGAGGTTTCCTACCCCTCATGTCATGCAAGGCAGAGCTGGAGGTGCTGGAAAAGGCACTTAGCTTTCACTGAAAAATACCCTGAGGGTAGAAACGTTGGGATCGTGAATGGGAAGGCTAAAATGAAAGGACTAAACACGGGGCTTCTTTTTAATGTGATGCCTTGCAAAGCCAGTTCTAGATTTGATTTAGATCAATTAGATCAGGAATTACGGATCAGGAGAGCCCAGATTCCTGATTTCTCAATGCTTCCTGCTGTCATGGCATGTCCTCTGCCTGGTGGCTTTGG